>NW_026111767.1:115000-152500 GCF_024679095.1 Eriocheir sinensis | reverse complement strand
TTGTATTCCCATTTCCGTGCCCTGAAGTGGTGGAAGACCATTCATCTCTCACACACCAAACGAAATGGTCGTTGGTAAGGATGGGCACCAAATGACATCAACTCATCATCCAAGTAGGCAAGTCAATTTCATTTGACTGGTCGTTGCAAGGCCAGTCTCTCGTCACGCTACCCTGTCAGGAGCAAACTCGTGCAGGTCAGGTACGAAGTCTGACCTTCTGACTGTTAAATGAGAAGTTCAGTCTCAGGCAACGGCACTTCTCTGTTCCGGTGGTCATCCTCACCTTCACGCAGTTCATTGTCCCTGTCACTTTCACTGTCACTGTCAAAGTCACTGTCACTGTCACTGTCAATACTGTCACTGTCACTGTCCAGAACAGTTCAGAGTCGAGATGTTGTTGTCATTACCATCCGTAGAAAAACAGCAGTCTCATGTACTTGTCGGGTTGCACAGGACGTCGGCGAGGTGTACCAGTACCTGAAGGATCTAGTATGACTGCTTGCAGTGGCAGTACCTGGAGAAAGGAGGAATTGGTGTCATAGAGATTCATGAAGTAGATAAACCAATATCGATCAATACATCTATAGTTTACATCAGTACACCACACACAAAAAAATACCATACCTTTGGGACCTTGGGTTGTAGCTAGGCATATTTCAGAGGGAGATCCATTATGACATTACTCTGAAGAGGATGAGCATAATGTTACGACGCTTCATGATATACGTAAAAGAAATCACTTATAATTTTATAAACTTTAGCTTACTCCCATGCATTTCACCCATGGGAAGAAATGCTCTCAATATGAATGTAAAGTGAAGACAAGAGAGAAAATAATAGGCGGACAAAAATAGTATGATGAGGAGGAAGGCAATCACACATGTACTATAATATGATATCATTATGTACACATTCTCTCTCTCTCTCTCTCTCTCTCTCTCTCCGTATGACATGTGTGGCCCATGACACTAATAAACATTGACTCGTTCATCAATTACATACTTTACATCAGTAGCACCACAAAACACATACCACTGGGGCCTTGGCTGTGCTCTAGGCACAGTTCCAGAGGAAGATCCATTGACCATGCATTACCTAAGAGAGGAAGAACATTTGTTACGACGCTTCATGACAGACGTACAAAATTATTTATAATTTTATAAATATGTTTACTCCCATGTATTCCATCTAAGAAGAAATGCCACTATATAAATGTACATCTATCTATCTATCTATCTGAGAGGGAGGAGGAAGAAACTGAAGATGTCCATTACTGAACACACACACACACACACACACACACACACACACACACACACACATTCTCCTCCTCCTGGTTCTCCTACTCTGGCTTTTTATATTGCATTTCATAACAAGTGATTGTTCACAGCTTCACATCAAGTGCATCAGTTTCCTGACTGATTGCCTTTGCTGGTAAGGTTGGACTGTTGAGCTCATCTGCAAGCAATTCTCAGGAATATCATTTGCTATTTTTGCACAGAAATTGTAACGTAGATCTCCTCAATTTACAGATATGGGACTGGTGGTTTAGGTTGAAGGAGCCTCACCACATGCTGTGGCTGAAAGAGGCCAGAGGCAATGACAAAATGAATGACGGAAGACGAAGGTAGGCCTGAAGGGCTACTATGTATTGTAAAGCAGGAACTTGACTCTTTGTGCGGCCAACACTACCTCACCACCAAACCCATCACCACCAACAACCCTACTCCCCCACCTACACCATCCTCATCAACAAACCAACCTCACCTACTCCCACTACTAAAACCTAAACAAATAATGCCTAATAAAAAAGTAAAGAGTAATAAAAAAAAAATCTTGGCTGGCTTTCCACCCACTGCGCCCACACATCTGTTATCTACCTCCCTCATGGTCCCGGTCATATTTTTTTTTTGTCTCTCTCTCTCTCTCTCTCTCTTCTTCTCTCTCGCGCTGACACACCACAAGGCGAAATTGAGATGTTCGTATAATATTTTTAGTGTGTTACGTGGATTATGATTTATTATTATTCTTAGGCTATTCTGACAAATATTATTCATAGATAGAAGCAGTATTTACTATTTAGTCTTTCATAAGCCACAGATTGTTGTTTCGAAGGGGTAAAAAATGAGAACATCCATTGTCAACGCTTTCTTTTGATATTGGCGCTCTGTTGGCTCATGGAGGAAAGGAGGAGGAGTATGAGAGGAGTGAAGTATGGTGAGAGACTGGGAATTATGTTGTGGGCCTCCCTGATTTAGACCTGACCAGCTCCTATACTACTACACACACACACACACACACACACACACACACACACACACACACACACAAGAAGAATGATAAGAATATACACACACACACACACACACACACACACACACACACACACACACACACACAAAATATGAATAAGAAAATAATCGAAATACACACAAATACCACACACTACTACTACTACTACTACTATGTACCAGTGATAACACACAGTCAATACTGCACACACACACACACACACACACACACACACACATACACACACACTGCACACAACAGTGCTGAAAAGAATCATAATACTGGCTACTCACCACCACCACTACCAGTACAACCACCACCTCACCACCACCACTCTACTACTCACCACCACCACCACCATCACCTTCTACCACCACCGCCACCACCACCCCCCCCCCCACCACCACCACCACCACCACTGCCACCACCACCACCACACACCACCACCACCACTCACCTCACTCACACACACACACACCAAACGAACTCCCACCACCACCACCACCTCACCACCACCACACCTCTCCTCTCCTCTCCTTTTCCTTTTCTCTCTCTCTCTCTCATAATTTTAGATGGGTACACACACACACACACACACACACACACACACACACACACACACACACACACACATAGGATAGTTGGTGTTGAACTGCTTGTTCACTGTTCATAGCACACCAGTTTCCTTGTTAAGGAACAAGTACTGCTGATACAAGACTGAAACACTTCCCACGACACTCTCTGTCTCTCTCTCTCTCTCTCTCTCTCTCTCTCTCTCAGCAAGGCAGTTGACACGATCACATGAGAAATTGAGATGTCTGTAGTATTTTTATAGTGTTTCGTGGATTATGATGGCTACGTGATGAGGAAGAATGGACTAAGGGAGGCAGGATGGGAGAGGAGGAAGCATGATGAGCCAGGCAGGAGGTGGGCGGGCAGGGTGGAACCACAAACAAGGAAAAAGTTTTAAATGTAACACAGCACCAGAGGAATGACTGTCCATAGATCCCACTAGCTCACTGCCCGCTCCCCTTATGAATCACCAGGTGGAAACTGAGGTCCCACAGGCATGCTTTTTCAGTCCTGTTTTTTTCTCTCTCTAAATAGCTAATGTAAATTTTATTTGTGATGGGTACACACACACACACACACACACACACACACACACACACACACACACACACACATAGGATAGTTGTGTTGAAAATCGCTTGTTCACTGTTCATAGCACACCAGTTTCTTGTTAAGGAACAAGCAATTGCTGATACAAGACTGAAATAATTCTCCATGACACTCTCCTAAAATAGCAACTGAATATTTCCCACACACACAAAGAAAAACACGATAACATATACTACTACTACTACCATTACAACTACCACTCCACACACAATCCCACCACCACCTCCACCACACACACACACACACACAAGAGAGAGAGATAATATATATATATATATATATATATATATATATATATATATATATATATATATATATATATATATATATATATATATATATATATATATATATATATACACACACACACACACACGTATGTATCATTGTACTCACCATAGCAATCTCGTTTCATCCTCTTCTTGAGCTGACTTCAAAAGACTCGGATTGTGAAGACACTGATGACTGGTCTGCTCTCAAAGGTGTTTTCTCATATACTGACCTGCAGGGTCCTGGGCTTCGGGCCAGGTCATCCTCCCCGGTAGCCAGGTGTCACCACCCAATTAACTCTTCCCACTGGGCGGTTTATGACATGCCACAGGTGTGGCTCCTCGCTGGTTAGGCTAAGGCCACAACTGTGGCGCGTAGCTGCTACCAGGTTAAGAGATAGGCTATTTTGAATTTCGTTATTCCACCATTTGGGTTTCTTCTTAGAAGCTGAACGTCTGTTACGATAGGGTACGCATATGCTTATGGCATTGTTCAATATTGTGGTGAAGGCCCCCCAAGATTTATCAATATCTGTTTCCGCCGTCATTTCAGTCCAGTCAGAATTATTTAGAATTGATCGGAGTCTTACGAAATTCGCTCTCTGATAATCAGGCACCTTTTCTTTACTAGGAGTTACTTTACTTTCTTTTATATTTATGCTGAATGTGATTGTTCGGTGATCGCTAGAACTAAAAACTGGACCAACATTTACTTCGTTAACTAGATCAGCTGTCGTTGAAAAGATAAGGTCAAGTATATTATTTTCCCGAGTCTGTTCTTGAACGTGTTTATGTAAATCACATTGTAGTAAATTTGTACAGGTCGAGCCCTGTATGACAGTTCAACGGTTCACCCCATCTTTTCACTGGCAAGTTAAAGTCCCCAACAATTACTGCCTCGCAACTGCTACTTGTTTCTAATAATAATTCACTTAATGCGTGGTCGATATCAAGAGTCTGCCTTGGCGGTCTGTAGATAAGTCCAATTACTATTTTACGAGATTTATTTTTAATTTCAATGAAGACCGTGTCTACATTGGTTATAATATCTGTTTCACGGATACTGGATGGAGAGAGTTGTGGATATAAAGATAACGCCTCCACCCTGTCTGTTCTCTCTTTCATGACTACAAATGGTATAACCCGGTAATCTATATTCCGCAATGAAATCTCTATTTGAAGTGTCTATCCAATATTCTGTGACTCCGATGATGTGATAATGATTTGTAGCTGCGAGGACTTCTAAGTCTTCAAATTTGTTACGTAGGCTACGAGCGTTTACATAGCAAGCTTTAATGTGATTCGAGTCGGGAGGTTTTCGGGTTGAGTGCACCCTTACGGTGGAGCTGCTGGTGTTCTCGCCTCCGCGTTTTTGGCTTTCGAAGACCACTTGGTCACAGAGCAGCCTCGAAACAGGCTGCTCCAACAGGGTTTAAGTGAATGCCATCAGGAAGGAACAAGTCTGAGTCGTAGTAAAAATTGTTCCACAAGATAGCGAAGAAGATGAATTAAATTAACAACGAGGTACATTGATCATGCGTGTGTACGATATTTGTTTTGCGAGTGGAGATGTCTCCATTCTTCCCCCAAGCCTGTGACAAGCGACAGAAGGAGGGAGGGAAGGAGGGAGGAAGGGAGGGAGGGAGGGAGGGAGGGAAAGAGAGTTACTTTCGTTTTTTTTTTGTATACCCTTTATTATATTTTTCCCACTAACTTCCTTTCACTTTTTATTCTTTATTGTTCTACCCTGTTGATTCGGTACCAGTACTTAGTGTTCATGAGCGTTATCGTTGTTCAGATAAATGACTACGATGCTTGGTGTTACAGGCGCGAAAATTTGAAAACGTCGGATCGGATAGGGTTAATGCAATCAATCGCTGGTGTGGTAAGTCGTTTGTGTAGATGGTGTATAATGTTGGCGAAATTGCGCTCCCTTGTGGAACTCCCGCTGTTAGTTTGAGGGGGGGACCCGTGTAATTCCCGATTTCTATCTTTGCGCGTCTGTGTATGATGAAGTTGTTTAAGAATTTGGTGGTGGTATCTTGGAGATTTAAATGGGCTATTTTATATTGCAGGCCATCGTGCCAAGCTTTGTCGAAAGCTTTTGAAACATCTCTTAGCATTATGTAACATTGTTTTTTCTGTGCTGTGTGATGTGCTAGTGTCTCGTGTACAGTGGTGAGTGCTATATCTGGTCCTCGTTTGTTTCTGAAGCCATGCTCAGTTTTATTTAATATATTATTTTCTTCAAAAAATTGTCTGAGTCTCGTGTTCATGATTTTTTCCATGATTTAGCCAGTGACTTCTAATAAAGAAATTGGTCTGTGGTTTATTGGGCTGGTGTGGTCTGTGTTAGGTTTGGGTATTGGTTTGACGACTGCAGTTTTGAATTTCTTAAGAAATATCCCATAGAGAGGGTGTGGTTGAATAGCCATTAGAGCTTTATTAGTGCGTTTTCTGGTAGATTTTTCAGTATTGATTTGTTGATTTTAGTTTCTCCTGGAGTATCATTTGGAGGTATTTTACTGGGCTTTGTATTTGTGTTTCTGAGATAAGCGTGTCTGTGTGCTGTGTGCCTTGGGGTCTGCCTATATCTGGTATATTATGTGTGCTGCGTGTTGCTTCATTTATTTGTAGGTATTCTTCGACTTCTCTTTGTTGTTCTGTGTCATGTTGAGCGTTTTCCTCGGGAGTAGTTTTGAATATGTTTTCCCAGATTTTCCGGAACATTTCTTCTTTCTCTTCGTCTTCTGTTAGTTTACGGTTGTTTTTGATGAGATGTTGTTTTACTGGTGTTTTCTTTGCTTCAATTTTATTGACCTGGTTCCAAAATTTTTGAGGATCGTGATAACTTTTTGTTAATTTTGTTAGTGACTGGGTGTAGTTTTTGTCTCTGATATTTTTGCTTTCTGTTTTTCTGTTGTTAGTGTTTTGTATCGATTATATTGTACTATATTCCAACCTTGTACTTCTTCTTGTAGATGCAATTGTTGGAACTGGTGATGGAGGTGTCTTAAACTTGGACTTGATATTTGTTTTTGCGATATGATTTTTCTTTTCATTGGTATATTGTTGGCCATTCCTTTTTCTATTACTTTATGCCATCGTTCCATTTTGTTATCTATTGTTTCCTTGATAATATCATCTTCTATTTCTTTCGTTTCTTTTCCTTATTCCACTTCCTCTTTTAGTTTTTCCCAATTTGCTTTTCTCATACCAAATGTTGGAGGGATTGAGT
The DNA here is from genome assembly GCF_024679095.1 of Eriocheir sinensis. Lineage (NCBI taxonomy): Eukaryota > Metazoa > Arthropoda > Malacostraca > Decapoda > Varunidae > Eriocheir > Eriocheir sinensis. The sequence goes on along the minus strand of NW_026111767.1, from coordinate 145,519 downwards.
TAGTGATGGCTTTGCTTGTTAACGTAATGATTATGTAAAGATGGTCTGAAGTGGTAAGTGGCAGAGGGTTTATTATTGCGTTATGTGTGGCTTTGTTACTGGATATTACCATGTCGTATGTTGTAGTACGTGTGTTTTGCGAGAAGGGGTGATGGTGGTGGTGTTTATTGTATAGTGGTTGAGGTGATGATTTTTTCGTCTTCCTTTCCTCCAATCCTCCGTCCCCTCACTCCTCTAGATATACTTCCTCTCCCTCCTTTCTCTATCCTTCCTCTCCCTCCACTCCTTCTCCTTCCTCTCCCTCCCCTCCTTCTCCTTCCTCTCCCTCCCCTCTTTCTCCTTCCTCTCCCTCCCCTCTTTCTACTTCCTCTCACTCCCCTCCTTCTCCTTCCTCTCCCTCCCCTCCTTCTCCTTCCTCTCCCTCCCCTCTTTCTCCTTCCTCTCCCTCCCCTCTTTCTACTTCCTCTCACTCCTCTCATTCTCCTTCCTCTCCCTCCCCTCTTTCTCCTTCCTCTCCCTCCCCTCTTTCTCCATCCTCTCCCTCCCCTCTTTCTCCTTCCTCTCCCTCCCCTCTTTCTCCTTCCTCTCCCTCCCATCTTTCTCCTTCCTCTCCCTCCCCTCATTCTCCTTCCTCTCCCTCCCCTCCTTCTCCTTCCTCTCCCTCCCCTCTTTCTCCTTCCTCTCCCTCCTCTCCTTCTCCTTTCTCTCCCTCCCCTCCTTCTCCTTCCTCTCCCTCCCCTCTTTCTCCTTCCTCTTACTCCTCTTTTTCTCCTTCCTCTCCCTCCACTCCTCCTTCCTCTCACTCCCCTCTTTCTCCTTACTCTCCCTCCACTCCTTCTCCTACCACTCCCGACCCCCTGTCACCAACCTCTCCCGCCCCAACTTCTCCTTCCTCTCCCTCCCCTCTTTCTCCTTCCTATCACTCCTCTCCTTCTCCGTCCTCTTCCTTCTTTCCTTCTCCTTCCTCTCCCTCCCCTCCTTCTCCTTCCTCTCCCTCCCCTCTTTCTCCTTCCTCTCACTCCTCTCCTTCTCCTTCCTCTTCCTTCTCTCCTTCTCCTTCCTCTCCCTCCCCTAATTCTACTTCCCATCCCTCCTTTCTTTCTGCTTCCTCTCCCTCCAATCCTTCTCCTTCCTCTCCCTCCCCTCTTTCTCCTTCCTCTCCCTCCCCTCCTTCTCCTTCCTCTCCCTCCCCTCTTTCTCCTTCCTCTCACTCCCCTCCTTCTCCTTCCTCTCCCTCCCCTCATTCTCCCTCCTCTCCCTCCCCTCCTTCTCCTTCCTCTCCTTCCCCTCCTTCTCCTTCCTCTCCCTCCCCTCCTCCTTCCTCTCCCTCCACTCATTCTCCTTCCTCTCCCTCCCATCGTTCTCCTTCCCTTCAATCCCCTCTTTCTCCTTCCTCTCCCTCCCCTCTTTCTCCTTCCTCTCCCTCCCCTCCTTCCTCTCTCCTCTCCTTCTCCTTCCTCTCCCTTCCCTCCTTCTCCTTCCTCTCCCTCCCCTCTTTCTCCTTCCTCTCCCTCCCCTCCTTCTCCTTCCTCTCCCTCCCCTAATTCTCCTTCCTCTCCCTCCCCTCCTTCTCCTTCCTCTCCCTCCCCTCCTTCTCTTTCCTCTACCTCCCATCCTTCTCCTTCCTCTCCCTCCCCTCATTCTCCTTCCTCTCCCTCCCCTCTTTCTCCTTCCTCTCCCTCCCCTCTTTCTCCTTCCTCTCCCTCCCCTCCTTCTCCTTCCTCTCCCTCCCCTCTTTCTCCTTCCTCTCCCTCCCCTCCTTCTCCTTCCTCTCCCTCCCCTCATTCTCCTTCCTCTCCCTCCCCTCTTTCTCCTTCCTCTCCCTCCCCTCTTTCTCCTTCCTCTCCCTCCCCTCTTTCTCCTTCCTCTCCTCTCCTTCTCCTTCCTCTCCCTCCCCTCCTTCTCCTTCCTCTCCCTCCCCTCTTTCTCCTTCCTCTCCTTCCCCTCCTTCTCCTTCCTCTCCCTTCCCTCCTTCTCCTTCCTCTCCCTCCCCTCTTTCTCCTTCCTCTCACTCCCCTCCTTCTCCTTCCTCTCCTTCCCCTCATTCTCCTTCCTCTCCCTCCCATCATTCTCCTTCCTCTCCCTCCCCTCTTTCTCCTTCCTCTCCCTCCCCTCCTTCTCCTTCCTCTCCCTCCCCTCCTTCTTCTTCTCCCTCCCCTCTTTCTCTTTCCTCTCCCTCCCCTCCTTCTCCTTCCTCTCCCTCCCCTCCTTCTCCTTCTTCTCCCTCCCCTCTTTCTCCTTCCTCTCCCTCCCCTCTTTCTCCTTCCTCTCCCTCCCCTCTTTCTCCTTCCTCTCCCTCCCCTCTTTCTCCTTCCTCTCCCTCCCCTTCTCCTTCCTCTCCCTCCCCTCCTTCTCCTTCCTCTCCCTCCCATCCTTCTCCTTCCCCTCCCTCTCCTCTTTCTCCTTCCTCTCCCTCCCTTCCTTCTCCTTCCTCTCCCTCCCCTCCTTCTCCTTCCTCTCCCTCCCCTCTTTCTCCTTCCTCTCCCTTCCCTCCTTCTCCTTCCTCTCCCTCCCCTCATTCTCCTTCCTCTCACTCCTCTCCTTCTCCTTAATCTCCCTCCCCTCCTTCTCCTTCTTCTCCCTCCCCTCTTTCTCCTTCCTCTCCCTCCCCTCTTTCTCTTTCCTCTCCCTCCCCTCCTTCTCCTTATTGTCACTCCTCTCCTTATCCTTCCTCTCTCTCCCCTCCTTCTCCTTCATCTCACTCCCCTCTTTCTCCTTCCTCTCTCTCCCCTCTTTCTCCTTCCTCTCCCTCCCCTCCTTCGCCTTCCTCTCCCTCCCCTCCTTCTCCTTCCTCTCCCTCCCCTCTTTCTCCTTTCTCTCACTCCCCTCTTTCTCCTTCCTCTCCCTCCCCTCCTTCTCCTTCCTCTTACTAACCTCTTTATCCTTCCTCTCCCTCCACTCTATATCCTTCCTCTCCCTCCCCTCCTTCTCCTTCCTCTCACTCCCCTCATTCTCCTTCCTCTCCCTCCCCTCATTCTCCTTCCTCTCCCTCCCCTCCTTCTCCTTCCTCTCCCTCCCCTCCTTCTTCTTCCTCTCCCTCCCCTCTTTCTCCTTCCTCTCACTCCCCTCTTTCTCCTTCCTCTCCCTCCCCTCCGTCTCCTTCCTCTTCTTCCCCTCCTTCTCCTTCCTCTCCCTCCCCTCCTTCTCCTTCCTCTCTCTCCCCTCCTTCTCCTTCTTCTCCCTTCCCCCCTTCCCCTTCCTCTCTCTCCCCTCCTTCTCCTTCCTCTCCCTTCCCTCCTTCTTCTTCCTATCCCTCCCCTCCTTCTCCTTCCTCGCCATTCCCTCCTTCTCCTTCCTCTATCTCCCCTCCTTCTCCTTCCTCTCCCTTCCCTCTTTCTCCTTACTCTCCCTCCCCTCATTCTTCTTCCTCTCCCTCCCCTCCTTCTCCTTCCTCTCCCTCCCCTCCTTTTCCTTCCTCTCCCTCCCCTGCTTCTCCTTCCTCTCCCTCCCCTCCTACTCCTTCCTCTCCCTCCCCTCCTTCTCCTTCCTCTCTCTTCCCTCCTTTTCCATCCTCTCCCTCCCCTCCTTCTCCTTCCTCTCCCTCCCCTCCTTCTCCTTCCTCTCCCTCCCCTCCTTCTCCTTCCTCTCTCTCCCCTCCTTCTCCTTCCTCTCCCTCTTCTCCTTCTCCTTCTTCTCCCTCCCCCCTTCTCCTTTCTCTCCCTCCCCTCCTTCTCCTTCCTCTCCCTCCCCTCCTCCTTCCTCTACCTCCCCTCCTTCTCATTCCTCTCACTCCCCTCCTTTTCCTTCCTCTCCCTCCCCTCCTTCTCCTTCCTCTCCCTTCCCTCCTTCTCCTTCCTCTCCCTCCCCTCCTTCTCCTTCTTCCTCCTCCCCTCCTTCCTCCTCCTCTCCCCTCATTCTCCTTCCTCTCCCTCCCCTCCTTCTTCCTACCTCCCCTCCTTCTCCTTCCTCTCCCTCCCCTCCTTCTCCTTCCTCTCCCTCCCCTCCTTCTCCTTCCTCTCCCTCAACTGATTCTCCTTCCTCTCCCTCCACTCCTTCTCCTTCCTCTCCCTCCCCTCTTTGTCCTTCCTCTCCCTCCCCTCTTTCTCCTTACTCCCTCTCCCCTCCTTCTTCTTCCTCCCCCTCCCCTCCTTTTCCTTCTTCTCCCTCCCCTTCTCCTTCCTCTCCCTCCTCTCCTTCTCCTTCCTCTACCTCCCTCTCCTTCCTCTCCCTCCCCTTCTCTTTCCTCTCCCTCCCATCCTTTTCCTTCCTCTCCCTCCCCTCCTTCTCTATCCTCTCCCTCCCCTCCTTTTCCTTCCTCTCCCTCCCCTCCTTCTCCTTCCTCTCCCTCCCCTCCCTCTCCTTCCTCTCCCTCCTCTCCTTCTCCATCCTCTCCCTCCCCTCCTTCTCCTTCCTCTCCCTCCCATTCTCCTTCCTCTCCATCCCCTCCTCCTTCCTCTCCCTCCCCTCCTTCTCCTTCCTCTCCCTCCCCTCCTTCTCCTTCCTATCCGTAACCTCCTTCTCCTTCCTCTCCCTCCCCTCTTTCTCTTTCCTCTCCCTCCCCTTCTCCTTCCTCTCCCTCCTCTCCTTCTCCTTCCTCTCCCTCCCCTCCTTCTCCTTCCTCTAATTCCCTTCCTTCTCCTTCCTCTCCCTCCCCTCCCTCTCCCTCCTCTCAATCCTCTCCTTCTCCTTCCTCTCACGCCTCTCCTTCTCCGTCCTCTTCCTCCCTTCTTTCTCCTTCTTCTCCTTCCCCTCCTTCTCCTTCCTCTCACTCCTTACCTTCTCCTTCCTCTCACTCCCCTCCTTCTCCTTCCTCTCCCTCCCCTCCTTCTCCTTTCTCTCCCTCCTCCTTCTCTTCCTCCCTCCCTCTCCTTCCTCTCCCTCCTTTCCTTCTCCATCCTCTCCCTCCCCTCTTTTTCTTTCCTCTCCCTCCTCTCCTTCTCCTTCCTCTCTCTCCCTTCCTTCTCCTTCCTCTCCCTGCCCTCCTTCTCCTTCCTCTCCCTCCCCTCCTTCTCCTTCCTCTCCCTCCCCTCCTTCTCCTTTCTCTATCTCCCCTCCTTTTCCTTCCCATCACTAACCTCCTTCTCCTTCCGCTCCCTCTCCTCCTTCTCCTTTCTCTCCCTCCTCTCCTTCTCCTTCCTCTCCCTCCCCTCCTTCTCTCCCTAACCTCCTTTTCCTTCCTCCCCTCCCTCCTTCTCTTTCCTCTCCCTCCCTCATTATCCTTCCTCTCCCTCCCCTCCTTCTCCTTTCTCTCCCTCCCCTCATTATCCTTCCTCTCCCTCCCCTCTTTCTCCTTCCTCTCCCTCCGCTCCTTCTCCTTCCTCTCCCTCCCCTCATTCTCCTTCCTCTCCCTCCCCTCCTTCTCCTTCCTCTCCCTCCCCTCCTTCTCCTTCCTCTCCCTCCCCTCTTTCTCCTTCCTCTCCCTCCCCTCCTTCTCCTTCCTCTCCCTCCCCTCTTTCTCCTTCCTCTCCCTCCCCTCCTTCTCCTTCCTCTCTCTCCTTCTCCTATCCTCCCCTCTTTCTCCATCCTCTCCCTCCACTCCTTCTACTTCCTCTCCCTCCCCTCTTTCTCCTTCCTCTCCCTCCTCTCCTTCTCCTTCCTCTCCCTCCCCTCTTTCTCCTTCCTCTCACTCCCCTCCTTCTCCTACCTCTCCCTCCCCTCCTTCTCCTTTCTCTCCCTCCCCTATTTTTTCCTTCCTCTCCATCCACTCCTTCTCCTTCTTCTCCCTCCCCTCCCTCTCCTTCCTCTCCCTCCTTTCCTTCTAAATCCTCTCCCTCCCCTCCTTCTCTTTCCTCTCCCTCCTCTCCTTCTCCTTCCTCTCTCTCCCTTCCTTCTCTTTCCTCTCCCTGCCCTCCTTCTCCTTCCTCTCCCTCCCCTCCTTCTCCTTCCTCTCCTTCCCCTCCTTCTCCTTTCTCTCCCTCCCCTCCTTTTCCTTCCTATCCCTAACCTCTTTCTCCTTCCTCTCCCTCCCCTAATTCTCCTTTCTCTCCTTCCTCTCCTTCTCCTTCCTCTCCCTCCCTTCCTCCTTCCTCTCTCTCCCTTCCTTCTCTTTCCTCTCCCTAACCTCCTTTTCCTTCCACTCCCTCCCCTCCTTCTCCTTCCTCTCGCTCCCCTCCTTCTCCTTCCTCTCCCTCCCCTCCTTCTCCTTACTCTCCCTCCCCTAATTCTCCTTCCTCTCCCTCCCCTCTTTCTCCTTCCTCTCCCTAAACTCCTTCTCCTTCCTCTCCCTCCCCTCATTCTCCTTCCTCTCCCTCCCCTCCTTCTCCTTCCTCTCATTCCCCTCCTTCTCCTTCCTTTCACTCCCCTCTTTCTCCTTCCTCTCCCTCCATTCTTTTTCCTTCTTCTCCCTCCCCTCTTTCTCCTTCCTCTCCCTCCCCTCCTTCTCATTCCTCTCCCTCCCCTCTTTCTCCTTCCTCTCCCTCCCCTCTTTCTCCTTCATCTCTCTCCTCTCCTTCCCCTTCCACTCCCTCCCCTCTTTCTCATTCCTCTCCCTCCCTCCTCTCCCGGGTATGCGGGTGAATTGTTTTCACCTCAGGGAACTAGACGTCCCTGCCCTGCATAGTCTCAGGTCACCCTTGGACAAGGTGTAATACCTGATCTGTCTCCCGTGCCAGGGTCACGGTGAAGCCTCTGGGCAGCAGCAGTGGTGGATTGGACTGCAGGCAGAGGATCTCTTTATGAGACAATGGCTGGAGTTCCAGGGTCCTAGTCAGCTGGACCGTGCCTAATTATTTAGGCCTGCGGTGTAGAGGAGTGTGGCGACCTCTACACTAATAAAAGCCTCCCTGGGAACCAGTTGTCGGTGTGAGCTCCCCGTCCCTCCCCTCTATCGACGGTACTCCCATCTCTATTCTTCATAACAGCTGGTTCTTGTTTTTTTTTCTCCTGAAAGAGATATCTTCCGTGGGCCATTTGAGGTTGTACCTCCCGGCTTCTAGGTGGAGTTTCTGAGGGTTTATCTTATACTCAAGGAATATTTCAGTCTTTTGGTCTCTCAGGAAGGGCGTCTGATACTCTCTAGAGTTGGTGGAGAACACCTGGTGACAGGTGCCACTGGCCAGGCCTCGAAAGGGTCGCAGAGTTGGGTTAGACGTTTCGGAAAGTGGGAACAATTGCTGGTTCCTCTCCTCCTTGCCAGCTCTGCTCTGTGTGACTACGCCGGCCCCGTGCTATGGGACAAAACTTCGAGGACAATAGCTGAAAAGCGCCGGGTTGTGAAAGTCTCTCTCGTGACCGAGGCTCAGGACAAGCGATTGGTCTTTGAGGCGTTTTCAAGACCCTGTGGGGCGAACTCCCAGTGTTGGGCATCTAACACAGCAGTATCTAATTTCCATGCACAATTTTATACAATTCAATTTATGGTCACAATTTAAAGAGTATTTCAGCGACAGCGCTTGAAATATTTGCCCAAACTGTTAACTCGATTAAAATTCTATCATTGCCTTCGAACCGTAAGTGTGACGTCTGGCCCTGACGTTGTGCAGCTCAGTTCTTCCAGCTGAGTAAAACTTGCCTCCTCTGCGTTCAAGATTACATCTACAGAAGGCTGTGACTGAGTGGAAAGTCAAGCACAATGATCTTGAAAAAGAAATTTGTAGCCCTTCAGGAATTTGTTTTAACAAATGTGGCAGTGACTCCACTATCGATGGTGGAGGCCCTCCACTGAGACTGTGCCCTCTCAGACGACCCTCCTGCTTCACGGGAGGACGTGTTACCTGCCTCACAGGTTGACTCCCAGCCTGCCTCACAGGATAACCCCAGCCTGCCTCACAGGCTAACCCCAGCCTGCCTCACAGGCTAACCCCAGCCTGCCTCACAGGCTAACCCCAGCCTGCCTCACAGAACAACCGCCAGCCTGCCTCACAGGCTGACCCCCAACCTGCCTCACAGGCTAACCCCAACCTGCCTCACAGGTTGACTCCCAGCCTGCCTCACAGGACAACTTCCAGCCTGCCCCACTTAACGCTTCTCTTCCTGCTTCACAGGATGTCGGGTTCCAACCTGTAAGGAATGGAGCCAAACCGAAGCAGGCAACAGGATTTACTGACCCCCACTACCTTCAATAGGTTCCAGGTGCTGGCAGACACCATGGAGGATGAGTTTGAGACTCGCCTAGTTGGGAACTCCATGGTGCGTGGCCAGCTGGTCGAGTTCTGTGGTCGTTCATTAAACGGCCGCAGAAAACGTTACTACTATCCAGGTGCCAGACTGGACGACATCACCGCAGCGTGCGATGATGTCACGAGAAATGCCGACCGAAACACCCTATTTGTCATTCACGCGGGCACAAATGACGCAAAGACAACCCGTTCTGAGGAACTGCATAAGAAATACCGCCGCATGATCAAGCAGTATAAACGTAAAACGGATGCCAGTAACATCATAATCTCAGGAATCCTCCCGAGGGTCGGTGCCGAATCTAGCTTTTACAGTAAGGCCTTCAGGACAAACAACAGACTTCAGTCCCTTTGCTCACAAGAAAACGTCCAGTTCGCTAACTTGTGGAACAATTTTTACTACGATTCAGACTTGTTCCTTCCTGATGTCATCCACTTAAACCCTGTTGGAGCAGCCCGTTTCGGGAGGCTGCTCTGTGACCAAGTGGCTCTTCGAAAGCCAAAAAGCACGGAGGCGAGAACACCAGCAGCTCCACCGTAAGGGAGCACTTAACCCGCAAAACCCCCGACTCGAATCACATTAAAGCTTGCTATGTAAACGCTCGTAGCCTACGTAACAAATTTGAAGACTTAAAAGTCCTCGCAGCTACAAATCATTATCACATCATCGGAGTCACAGAATCTTGGATAGACACTTCAAATAGAGATTTCATTGCGGAATATAGATTACCGGGTTATACCATCTTTAGTCATGAAAGAGAACAGACAGGGTGGAGCCGTTATCTTTTATATCCACAACTCTCTCCATCCAGTATCCGTGAAAACAGATCTTATAACCAATGTAGACACGGTCTTCATTGAAATTAAAATAAATCTCGTAAAATAGTAATTGGACTTATCTACAGACCGCCAAGGCAGACTCTTGATATCGACCACGCATTAAGTGAATTATTATTAGAAACAAGTAGCAGTTGCGAGGCAGTAATTGTTGGGGACTTTAACTTGCCAGTGAAAAGATGGGCTGAACCGTTGAACTGTCATACAGGGCTCGACCTGTACACAAATTTACTAAGTGATTTACATCAACACGTTCAAGAACCGACTCAGGAAAATAATATACTTGACCTTATCTTTTCAACGACAGCTGATCTAGTTAACGAAGTAAATGTTGGTCAATTTTTAGTTCTAGCGATCACCGAACAATCACATTCAACATCAATATGAAAGAAAGTAAAGTAACTCCTAGTAAAAAAAGGTGCCTGATTATCAGAGAGCGAATTTTGCAATACTCAGATCAATTCTAAATAATTCTGACTGGACTGAAATCACGGCGGAAACAGATATTGATAAATCTTGGGTGGACTTCACCACAATATTGAACAATTCCAAAAGCATATTCGTACCCTATAGTAACAGACGTTCATCTTATAAGAAGAAACCAAAATTGTGGAATAAAGAAATTAAAAATAGCCTATATATTAAAAAAAGCGTATACAGTATGTACATATCATCTTAGAGCGAGGCTGACAAACTAGAGTTGGACAGAATTCGCCGCGAAACCAAGAAATTAGTAAAACGAAGCAAGAAAATTCTTCAAGAATATATAGCGGAAACAAGTAAATATAATCCTAAAGATTTTTTTAGCTATGTAAATAATAAAAAGTCACTCACTTGTAGTATCGGACCGCTTGCTAATGACAATGGTGACCTCACGAACGATGAAAATGAAATGGCTACAATCCTAAATAACTTTTTCGCATCCGTATTTACCGACGAAGATTGTTTATCACCTCAACCGCCGGAGGCTAAAAGGACCGAAAAGATTTTACATGGCGTGCTCATCGTAGAAAGTGACATTTTATGCACAACTGAAAAGATTAAAGTAAGCAAAGCTCTGGATCCAGACAAAGTTACCTCTAGAATTTTAAAAGAAATCAAACATCAAATTTTTATATTGCTCTCTATCTTATTCAATAAATTTTTAACAGCTGGAAAAGTACCGTTGGATTCGAAACTAGCAAATGGCACACCAATTTACAAAAAGGGGGACAAGTCTCATATAGGAAACTGTCGACCAATTAGCCTGACATCGATTGTTTGTAAGTTAATGGAGACTATCATTCGCGACAATATGGTGAAATTCTTCGAAGAAAATAATATAATAAATAATTCGCAGCATGGCTTCCGTAGTAAACGTTCGTGTTTGACTAACTTACTTGATTTTTTTCACTATATTTTTGAGGTGTTCGATGAAAGCAGATCAGTAGATATCATATATCTGGATTTTCAAAAGGCATTTGATAAGGTCCCCCACCAACGATTGCTCAGCAAACTACTGGCGCACGGTATCTCGGGTAACATTCACAATTGGCTTGCGGACTGGCTCTCTGAGCGGAAACAGAGATTAGTTCTAAACGGTGTTACATCTAACTGGCTCGATGTCAAAAGCGGCGTACCTCAAGGATCAGTGCTTGGCCCCATGCTCTTCTTAATTTATGTAAATGATATCGATGATGGGCTCACTTGCAAAGTATCAAAATTTGCTGATGACACAAAAATTGCTAGTAAAGTAACAGCGATACTCGACGAAGAAGCTTTACAATCAGATATAGATCGACTTGCACGTTGGGCCAATCAATGGCAAATGAAATTTAACGTTGAGAAATGTAAAGTGTTGCACATCGGAAAAAATAACAATCACGTTCGGTACGTAATGAATGGCCAACAACTTTCTGCAGTAAGTAAAGAAAAGGATCTTGGAATCACTATATCAAGCGATTTAAAGCCCGGTCAGCATTGTTCAGAGGTAGTTAAAACTGCAAATAAATTGGTTGGCTTCATCGGACGAGTCTTTAATAATAAATCGGAAAAAGTAATATTAAAACTATATAATTCGTTGGTTCGACCCCGTCTAGAGTACTGTGTACAGTTTTGGTCTCCCTACTACAGAAAAGACATAGAAAAGTTGGAACGGGTCCAACGAAGAGTAACAAAGATGATTCCTAGGTTGAGAAATTTGTCATATGAACAAAGGCTTAAAAGTAAATTTATTCAGCCTATCAAAACGAAGAATGCGAGGCGATCTAATAGAAGTGTTTAAAATGTTCAAAGGATTCAGTGATATTAATGCGGAAGATTACTTTACAATTGATCGATCAAATAGAACAAGAAGAAATCACAATTTGAAGATAAGTGGTAAAAGATTCTCATCGCACGAAGCTAAACACTTCTTCTTCAATCGAGTTGTTAATGTTTGGAACTCTCTACCTTGTGATGTCGTTGATAGTACAACAGTTACGGCCTTCAAGAATAGATTAGACAAGTGTTTTGAATCCAACCAGCAACTAAGATATTACTCATTGTCGTAATAACGTTAAGTTCTTTCGAATACTGGTGTCCTTGTCCGCTTTTATCGCCCGGTTAGTGGTAGCAGTAATGGTAGTTCTTTCCTCTTTCCTACATAAATTCCATGCAGTTTTTCCATGCTGCATGGTTCTTTTTCCTTTCCTGCCAGCTTTGGCTGGAGGGATGGGGGGGTGGGGAGGAGCCTTCGCCTTTGCTGTCCTTCATCTTCCACCTTTGATTAGATAGTTAGTGTAGCTTGTCACAAACAACCTCGTAAGGACCAGCAGGTCTGCTGTTGTTTGTTCTTCCTTTGTGTTCCTTTGTGTTCCTTCCTCTCCCTCCCTTCCTTCTCCTTCCTCTCCCTCCCCTCCTCCTTCCTCTCCCTCCCCTCCTTCTCCTTCCTCTCCCTCCCCTCCTTCTCCTTCCTCTCCCTCCCCTCCTCCTTGCAACTGAGAAACCAGATGTGGTACGCATCACAGAGACTTGGGCCAACTCTGCACATCTAGTATCTGAACTGTAATTTCCCGGGTACGAAAGCTTCCAAAAAAATCGAATGCACAAGAAAGGAGGAGGAGTAATTTGCTACGTAAAAAGTACGCTCCCTGCCATAAAAATAGACAAACAGGACGCAGAGAATTACGACTCCGTCTATGTGGAAATAACTGCGAATAATAAGAAACTAACACCTGCGACCGTATACAGGCCTCCAAAACAACAAGCAGCCGATGACACTGCCCTGTACGAAGAGCTTCACTCTTTAACACAAAGTAAACAAGCAATAATAATTGGGGACTTTAATTGCCCTAACATTGACTGGGGACAATTGACTGGAGATCAAGAGGGTAACAGGCTTATAGAAATGGTGGAGGATTCGTTCCTCACTCAAGTTGTAACTCAACCAACAAGAGAAAACAATCTGCTGGATCTGGTATTAGTAAGCGACCCCGACCTCATTCGCGACTGTGAATTTGGTGAAAAAATTAACGGTTGCGATCACCACTTAATCCGTTTCAATGTCAACATAAGTCACAAACTCGTAGACAATCCGTCAGTGATACCAGACTACAAAAAAGCAAATTTCAACCTAGCCCGTGAGCTGCTTCCCTCTGCGACCTGGGACCAACTTCACGTAACCGACAATACAATCGACAACGTGTGGAACAACTTCAAAGATAAGCTTTTGGGAGTAGAAAAGGCTACAGTGCCGACGAAACCCAGGCGAGTAAATGGTGCCGTAGATCCACCGTGGATGACCAGAGAAATAAAAAGGGTGGTAAACTTAAAAAAGGAATTATAACCTAATGAAGAGAATGACACGGCCGAAGCCCGTACTCAGTACCACAACAGCCTCAGAGCTTGTCGCACCCTTATTCGGAGTAGTAAACGCAACTACGAAAAACAAATAGCGCGTGACATCAAGACAAACTCAAAAAAAATCTTCACACACATCAGATCGAAAAAGAAAGTAAAATCCAATATTGGTTCCCTGACAGACGAGACTGGAGCTGCAACTCAGTACAGTAAACAGATGGCCAGAATCCTCAACAGTAACTTCGCATCCGTATTCACAGTCGAGAACATCGAAACCATGCCCGAGAACCCTGACCCGCCGAGGGGAATCACGCCCCTGAAAATTGACTCAATATGCGACCAAGAAGTGAAAGAGTATTTGGATAAACTCGACACGAACAAGTCAACAGGACCTGACGGTTTGTCCCCGCGGTTATTGAAAGAGCTTAAACAACAAATACATCAGCCACTCACTAACATATTCAACCAATCTGTTCAATTGAAAAAGGTCCCGGAAGACTGGAAGATAGCGAACGTAACACCAATTTTCAAAAAAGGAGACAAAAGCGTTGCATTAAACTACAGGCCCATAAGTTTGACATCAGTGGCAGGAAAAATACTCGAAAAGATTATTAGAGACAAACTTGTTAAGTTTCTAGAAAACAATAATATAATCTCCGACACCCAGCATGGCTTCAGAAACAAGCGCTCCTGCCTAACGAATTTATTAGACTTCTTCCAAGGTATATATAAGAACTGGGATGCCCACATCCCCAGTGATGTTATATACCTGGACTTTCAGAAAGCCTTCGACAAGGTACCGCATGAGCGACTCCTTAAGAAACTGCACTCGGCGGGCATTGGAGCCAATCTGATCGCGTGGACAAGAGATTGGCTCACCGACAGAAAACAACGAGTACTACTCAACGGACAGCCTTCCGATTGGCTTCCAGTCACTAGTGGAGTGCCTCAAGGGTCAGTGCTGGGACCCATTCTCTTCATCATATATATCAACGACCACGAATCAGGACTGAAATCCACAATATCGAAATTTGCTGATGACACTAAGGTGGGGGGAAAGGCCCTCACAAAGACCGACTGCGAAATCATTCAGAAAGACCTCAATCACATTATCGAATGGTCGGAAAAATGGCAAATGTCCTTTAATGTTGACAAATGCAAAGTCATGCACATTGGGTCCAGAAATAGTAACCACACATACATCATGAATGTGAGACCTCTGCAAGCGATGCAGGAGGAAAAGGATCTTGGAGTCACTATCAGCAGTGACCTGAAACACGCGAATCACTGTAAAAAAGCATACAACAAAGCCAACACTATGCTCGGGTTCATAGCGAGGAACTTCGAGTGTAAAACGCCAGACGTGATGCTATCCTTGTATAATTCTATGGTAAGACCGCACCTCGAGTATGCAGTACAGTTCTGGTCCCCTAATTACAGAAAGGACATTGATTTACTGGAAAGGATTCAACGACGCGCCACGAAAATGATACCAACCTTAAGGGCTCAACCGTACGATGAACGACTCAAGCGACTCAATCTCTTTACATTAGAGAAAAGACGCCTACGAGGAGATATGATTCAAGTCTTCAAGTATGTGAAAAAATTCAATAACGTCGATTACTCCAATTTCTTTGAATTGCAAACCAACCTAAGAACTAGAAATAACGGTTTACCCATTCAGTCGAGTCGATGTAACACAGACATTAGAAGGAGTTTCTTTTCAAACCGAGTCATCCGTCACTGGAACAATCTTTCTTCAGAAGTAGTAAATGCGAATACTATCAACTCCTTCAAATATAGAATCGACCGTCACTTCGCTGCGTCGGGAGTAAACTGAATATTGAGTTGCTTTCATCTGCTCCTTAATATCGATGCGCTATCATCTGCTCCTCAATGTCGAGGTGCTTTCATCTGCTCCCCAGGCCCCAGGCTGTCGAGCAGATTAAATCACCAAAGCGGGCAACCTCGTAATGAGCCAATAGGCTTTATGTTGCCTGCGTTTCCATGTTTCCATGTTTCCATGTTTCCTCTCCCTCCCCTCCTTCTCCTTCCTCTCCCTCCCCTCCTTCTCCTACCTCTCCCTCCCCTCCTCCTTCCTCTCCCTCCCCTCCTTCTCCTTCCTCTCCCTCCCCTCCTTCTCCTTCCTCTCCCTCCCCTCCTCCTCCTTCCTCTCCCTCCCCTCCTTCTCCTTCCTCTCCCTCCCCTCCTTCTCTTTCCTCTCCCTCCCCTCCTTTTCCTTCCTCTCCCTCCTCTCCTTCTCCTTCCTCTCCCTCCCCTAATCCTTCCTCTCCCTCCCCTCCTTCTCCTTCCTCTCCCTCCCCTCCTTCTCCTTCCTCTCCCTCCCTTTCTTTTCCTTCCACTCCCTAACCTCCTACTCCTTCCTCTCCCTCCCCTCCTTCTCCTTCCTCTCACTCCTCTCCTTCTCCTTCCTCTCCCTCCCCTCCTTCTCCCTCCTCTCCCTCCCATTCGTTCTCCTTCCTCTCCTTCCCCTCCTTCTCCTTCCTCTACCTCCCCTCCTTCTCCTTCCTCTCCCTCCACTCCTTCTCCTTCCTCTCCCTCCCCTCCTTCTCCTTCCTCTCCCTCCCCTACTTCACCTTCCTCTCCCTTCCCTCCTTCTCCTTCCTCTCCCTCCCCTCCTTCTCCTTCCTCTCCCTCCTCTCCTCCTTCCTCTCCCTCCCCTCCTTCTCCTTCCTATCCCTCCCCTCCCTCTACGTCCTCTACCTCCCCTCCTTCTCCTTCCTTTTCCTCCCCTCATTTTACTTCCTCTCGCTCCCCTCCTTCTCTTTCCTCTCCCTCCCCTCCTTTTCCTTCCTCTCCCTCCACTCCTTCTCCTTCCTCTCCCTCCCCTTCTTCTCCTTCCTCTCCCTCCCCTTCTTCTCCTTCCTCTCCCTCCCCTCCTTCTCCTTCCTCTCCCTCCCCTACTTCTCCTTCCTCTCCCTCCCCTCCTTCTCCTTTCTCTCCCTCCCCTCCTTTTCCTTCCTATCCCTAACCTCCTTCTCCTTCCTCTCCCTCCCCTCCTTCTCCTTCCTCTCCCTCCTCTCCTTCTCCTTCCTCTCCCTCCCCTCCTCCTTCCTCTCCCTCCCCTCCTTTTCCTTCCTCTCCCTCCCCTCCTTCTCCTCACCCTCCCCTCCTTCTCCTTCCTCTCCCTCCCATCGTTCTACCTCCGTTCCCTCCTCTACTGCTACCTCCTCTCCCCCCCCTCCTCCTTCCTCTCCCTCACCTACTTCTCCTTTCTCTCCCTCCCCATCTTCTCCTTCCTCTCCCTCCCTTCCTTCTCCTTCCTCTCCCTCCCCTCCTTCTCCTTCCTCTCCCTCCCCTCCTTCTCCTTCCTCTCCCTCCCCTCCTTCTCCTTCCTCTTCCTCCCCCCTTTTCCTTCCTTCCCCTCCCCTCCTTCTCCTTCCTCTCCCTCCCCTCCTTCTCCTTCCTCTCCCTTCCCCCTTCTCCTTCCTCTCTCTCCCCTCCTTCTCCTTCCTCTCCCTCCCCTCCTTCTCCTTCCTCTCCCTCCCCTCCTCCTTTCTCTCCCTCCCCTCCTTCTCCTTCCTCTCCCTCCCCTCCTTTTCCTTTCACTCATTCCCCCTCGCCTGACCTCCTCAAAGGGACGGACGTTGACCTTGCTGCTGCTGCGGCATCAAACCTTAACCTTGCTTTTCACCTCGTTTGGTGAAACGACACTTGCTGTTTTGTGTGTGAATCGACTCCGTGTGTTACATTTTAACGTCACAACTTTTGAAATCCGTTCATCAACGCTTTCAATTAACCGTTACTTAAATAGGCCCGTACGCCTTATCAGAAATCGAACGACTAACTGTGCTTGTTTACTTGTCTTATTTAGCACCACTCAACCTAATTAATTAACGTCTAACTCAGTGCTGTGACGCGTCTAACTAGTGTTTGAAGTGTTGCGAGGATTACCTTACAGTGAGAGGACTTCCCTGCTGATCCACGAGCGGTTAAGTTATATATTGACTTTTTTGTGTTTCCTGTCTTTCCTCAATAGGATTACAACTACACGACCTAACACAGCACCCAGTGAAAGACAGTGAGCTTCTTGTGTCTAACTAACGTAGAAAATCTGTCACTAACGTAGAAGTACAAAGCTTGACCCGTATACCAGCACACCTGTTTTGAAAAGGAGGAAAAGTTTAATCCCCCAGAGAATTTTAATCCCGGAGGGAAAACACGTGTGGGCCCTCAAAGACGCCACACCTTAAACTCTCCCGCGTGACTCGACCGATTTAAAGCCGCCTCCCTCTAGGTGTTCACCACAGCCCACGCGGATACAAAATTCATCTTAACTGTAAAGCTCACAGTTATATCGTTTTGCAACAGTAAATGAAAAAAAGAAGTAATCATGCCGTCCAACTATTTCAATTGCTGTAATTGTTCAAAGAAATATGCTGCGATTCACTACCAAACCATTGACTCGATGTGTAGGTACTGTGTCTTAGACTTACGTATTCAGGCACTACAAACAACCAACGAGGATCTACAACGCTCCAATTCTTTACTTTGGGACATCGTGATGTCATACCCTCAACTCCCTACTCCTCCTTCTTCTTCTTCTTCTTCTTCTTCTTCTTCTTCTTCTTCTTCGTCTTCTACGTACTCCGAAATCACCCGATCACATACCTCCTCCTCCCCCTCAGCCCCCTCCATTTCTCATCCCTCCCCCGCCTCCTCCCTTCCCTCCTCCACCTCATCACCACAGGCCGCCAACCCCCTTCTTCACCCTCCACCACCAGCACCGCCATCACCCCCTCCCCCACCCATCCCACCATCACCACCACGACCTACTCTTCCTCCTCCCCTTCCTCTTCCTCACTCTTCTCTTCCGCCCCTTCCTCCTCCTCCAACTCTGCCCCCTCCTCCACATCATCAACATCCTCCTCCTCTACTCCCCCCCAGCCAACCCCTTCCGCCTCTTCCTCCTCCTCCGCCTCTGCCGCCTCCTCATACATTTCTTCTCCCCCCTCCTCCACATCCTCAACATCCTCCTCCTCTACTCCTCCCCAGTCAACCCCTACCGCCCCTTCCTCCTCCTCCGCCTCTGCCCCCTCCTCCACATCCTCAACATCCTCCTCCTCTACTCCTCCCCAGTCAACCCCTTCCTCCCCTTCCTCCTCCTCCGCCTCTGCCCCCTCCTCCACATCCTCAACATCCTCCTCCTCTACTCCCCTGCAGTCAACCCCTTCCGCCTCTTCCTCATCTTCCCTTGGCTCCCCCTTGTCCCTCTCCTCTACCAGCCCTCCTAACGCCTCCACGTCCAGTCGCCACCACACTCCCACTCCTCACTACTCATCCATTTGACGCCAAAAGACCATTCTTCCTGCTGTGGTCTGCGTAGATCAGACACAGTTTCGGGGCACAGACAAGCTGAAAACATCTGTTAGACTTGTAGGGGACTCGCTGGTTAGAGGTCAATTAACGGAATTCTGCGGCAGGAATACAGAGACGCGGAGGCGTTATTGTATTCAGGAGCCAAACTGGACGACATTACTTCAGCTGTCGATGCTGTCACGGAACTCGCGAAGGAAGACACAGTTTATTTGATTCACGCGGGGACAAATGACGTTCAGTCTACTCAAACTCAGGCCCTACTATCAAAATACCGTCAGGTCATTCGGCGTTACAAGACCAAGTCCCCTCACGTCATTGTCTCTGGAATTCTACCCAGAATCAGCGCTTACGCCGGCTTCAACAGCAAAGCGAGCAACATCAATACTAGTCTGAAGGAAATTTGTGACGACGAAGGCGTGGCGTTTACAAACGCCTGGCACCACTTCCTTGAGCGCCCAGACTTGTTTTGGAACGATGGACTACATCTGAATGAGGTTGGATCGGCGCGTTTCGGGAGGCTTCTGGACGAGGCAGTGAAAAGCTTTTCGAAAAGCCTTTCAAAAAACGGCGGGCGAGGACGGGGCAAAGACAGCCCTTGATCAACCAACCCGTAGCGTCAGTGCGACTCACAGAAACTGTGTAACTAACCACGCCTCCGACAAGCGAACTGGTACAACTCGTCACGGCCACATTTCTATCATGTACACAAATGCACGTAGTTTAATACCCAAAAGGACGAAATTAGGGCGTATATTGCAACAGAGAAACCAGATGTGGTAGCCATCACAGAGACTTGGGCCAACTCTACCCATCTAGAATCCGAAATGTCATTCCTGGGTACAGCTTCCACAAAAGTCGAAAGCACAAGAAAGGAGGAGGAGTTAGCTACGTAAAAAGTACACTCCCTGCCATAAAAATAGACAAACAGGACGCAGAGAAATACGATTCTGTCTATGTGGAAATAACCGCAAATAACAAGAAACTAACACTTGCAACCGTATACAGGCCTCCGAAACAACAGGCAGACGATGACACTGCCCTCTACGAAGAGATTCACTCTCTAACACAAAGCAAGGAAGCAATTATAATTGGGGACTTTAATTGCCCTAACATTGACTGGGGACTGATGACTGGAGATCAAGAGGGTAACAGGCTTTTAGAAATGGTGGAGGATTCGTTCCTCACTCAAGTTGTAACTCAACCAACAAGAGAAAACAATCTGCTGGATCTGGTATTAGTAAGCGACCCAGACCTCATTCGCGACTTTACAGTTGGTGAGAAACTTAATGGGTGCGATCACTACTTAATCCGTTTTAATATCAACATATTTAAAAAACTCGTAGATAATCAATAAGTGATACAATATTAAAAAAAAGGAAATTTCACATTAGCCCGTGCAATGCTTACCCCTACGACCTGGGACCAACTTGGCATCACCGACAATACAATCGACAACGCGTGGAACGTCTTCAAAGATAAGCTGTTGCAAGTAGAGAAGGCTACAGTGCCTACGAAATCCAGGCGAGTAAATGGGGCCGTAGATCCACCGTGGATGACCAGAGAAATAAAAAGGGCAGTAAACCTAAAAAAAAGGAATTATAATTTGATGAAAGAGAATGCTACGGCCGAAGCCAGCACACAGTACCACAACAGCCTCAGAGCTTGTCGCAGCCTTATTCGGAGTAGCAAACGCAACTATGAAAAGCAAATAGCGCGCGAAATCAAAACTAACTCCAAGAAATTCTTCACGTACATAAGATCGAAAAAGAAAGTAAAATCCAATATTGGTCCCCTGATAGACGAGACTGGAACTGTAACCCAGGACAGTAAACAGATGGCCAGAATCCTCAACAGTAACTTCGCATCCGTATTCACAGTCGAGGACCTCGAAACCATTCCCGAGAGCCCTGCCCCGCCGAGTGAGATCACGCCGCTGGAAATTGACTCAATATGCGACCAAGAAGTAAAAAAGTACTTGGACAAACTCGACACGAACAAGTCAACGGGACCCGACAGTTTGTCCCCGCGGTTATTAAAAGAGCTTAAACAACAAATTCTTCAACCACTCACTACCATATTCAACCGGTCAGTTCAACTAAACAAGGTCCCGGAAGACTGGAAGATGGCGAACGTAACACCGATTTTCAAAAAAGGAGACAAAAGCGTTGCATTAAACTACAGGCCCATAAGTTTGACATCAGTGGCAGGAAAAATACTCGAAAAGATTATTAGAGATAAACTTGTTAAGTTTCTGGAAAACAATAATATAATCTCCGACACCCAGCATGGCTTCAGAAACAAGCGCTCCTGCCTAACGAATTTATTAGACTTCTTCCAAGGTATATATAAGAACTGGGATGCCCACATCCCCAGTGATGTTATATACCTGGACTTTCAGAAAGCCTTCGACAAGGTACCGCACGAGCGACTCCTTAAGAAACTGCACTCGGCGGGCATCGGAGCCAATCTGATCGCGTGGATAAGAGATTGGCTCACCGACAGAAAACAACGAGTACTACTCAACGGACAGCCTTCCGATTGGCTACCAGTCACTAGTGGAGTGCCTCAAGGGTCAGTGCTGGGACCCATCCTCTTTATCATATATATCAATGACCTAGAATCAGGACTGAAATCCACAATATCGAAATTTGCAGATGACACCAAGGTGGGTGGAGATGCCCTCACAAAGACCGACTGCGAAATCATTCAGAAAGACCTCAATCACATTATCGAATGGTCGGAAAAATGGCAAATGTCTTTTAATGTTGACAAATGCAGTCATGCACATTGGGTCCCAAAATAGTAACCACACATACATCATGAATGGGAGACCTCTGCAAGCGATGCAGGAGGAAAAGGATCTTGGAGTCACTATCAGCAGTGACCTGAAACTCGCGAATCACTGTAAAAAAAGCATACAACAAGGCCAACATTATGCTCGGGTTCATAGCGAGGAACTTCGAGTGTAAAACACCAGACGTGATGCTATCCTTGTATAATTCCATGGTAAGACCGCACCTCGAGTATGCAGTGCAGTTCTGGTCTCCCAATTACAGAAAGGACATTGCTTTACTGGAAAGGATTCAACGACGCGCCACAAAGATGATTCCAACCTTCAGGGCTCAACCATACGAGGAACGACTCAAGCGACTCAATCTCTTTACATTGGAGAAAAGACGCCTACGAGGGGATATGATTCAAGTCTTCAAGTATCTAAAAAAGTTCAATAACGTCGATTCCTCCAAATTCTTTGAACTGCAAACCAACTCAAGAACTAGAAATAACGGTTTACCCATTCAGTCGAGTCGATGTAACACAGACCATGGAAGGAGTTTCTTTTCAAACCGAGTCATCCGCCACTGGAACAATCTTCCCTCAAAAGTAGTAAATGCGAATACCATCAACTCCTTCAAATATAGAATCGACCGTCATTTCGCTGCGTCAGGAGTAAACTGAATAACGAGGGGCTTCCATCTGCTCCTCAATATCGAGGTGCTTTCATCTGCTCACCAAGCCCCAAGTGGCGGTCGAGCAGATTAAATCACCCAAGCGGGCGACCTCGTAATGAGCCAATAGGCTTTCTGTTGCCTGCATTTCCATGTTTCCATGTTTCTCCTTCCTCTCCCTCCCCTCCATCTCCTTCCTCTCCCTCCCCTCCTTCTCCTTCCTCTCCCTTCCCCCCTTCTCCCTCCTCTCTCTCCCCTCCTTCTCCTTCCTCTCCCTCCTTTCCTTCTCCCTCCTTTCCCTCACCTCATTCTCCTTCCTCTCCCCTCCCTCCTTCTCCTTCCTCTCCCTCCCTCCTTTTCCTTCCTCTCCCTAACCTCCTTCTCCTTCCTCTCCCTCCCCTCCTTTTCCTTCCTCTCCCTCCCCTCCTTCTCCTTCCTCTCCCTAACCTCCTTTTCCTTACTCTCCCTAACCTCCTTTTCCTTCCTCTCCCTCCCCTCCTTCTCCTTCCTCTCCCTCCCCTCCTTTTCCTTCCTCTCCCTAACCTCCTTCTCCTTCCTCTCCCTCCCCTCCTTTTCCTTCCTCTCCCTCCCTTCCTTTTCCTTCCTCTCCCTCCCCTCCTTCTCCTTCCTCTCCCCTCCTTCTCCTTCCTCTCCCTCCCCTCCTTTTCCTTCCTCTCCCTCCCCTCCTTCTCCTTCCTCTCCCTAACCTCCTTCTCCTTCCTCTACCTCCCCACCTTCTCCTTCCTCTCCCTCCCCTCCTTTTCCCTCCTCTCCCTCCCCTCCTTCTCCTTCCTCTCCCTCCCCTCCTTCTCCATCCTCTCCCTCCCCTCCTTCTCCTTCCTCTCCCTCCCATCCTTTTCTTTCCTTTCCCTTCCGTCCTTCTCCTTCCTCTCCCTCCCCTCCTTTTCCTTCCTCTCCCTCCTCTCCTTCTCCTTCCTCTTCCTTCCCCCCTTCTCCTTCCTCTCTTTCCACTCCTTCTCCTTCCTCTCCCTCCCCTCCTTCTCCTTCCTCTCCCTCCCCTCCTTCTCCTTCCTCTCCCTCCCCTTCTTCTCCATCCTTTCACTCCCCTCCTTCTCCTTCCTCTCCCTTTCCTCCTTCTCCTTCCTCTCCCTACCCTCCTTCTCCTTCCTCTCCCTTTCCTCCTTCTCCTTCCTCTCCCTGCCCTCCTTTTCCTTCCTCTCCCTCCTCTCCTTCTCCTTCCTCTCCCTCCCCTCCTTCTCTCTCCTCTCCCTCCCCTTCTCCATCCTCTCCCTCCCCTCCTTCTCCTTCCTCTCCCTCCCCTCCTTCTCCTTCCTCTCCCTCATCTCCTTCTCCTTCCTCTCCCTCCTTTCCTTCTCCTTCCTCTCCCTCCCCTCTTTCTCCTTCCTCCCTCCCCTTCTCCTTCCTCTCCCTCCCCTTCTCCTTCCTCTCAATCCCCTCCTTCTCCTTCCTCTCCCTCCCCTCCTTCTCCTTCCTCTCCTTACCCTCCTTCTCCTTCCTCTCCCTCCCCTCCTTCTCCTTCCTCTCACTCCTCTCCTTCTCCTTCCTCTCAATCCTCTTCTTCTCCTTCCTCTCCCTCCACTCCTTCTCCTTCCTCTCCCTCTTCTCCTTCTCCTTCATCTCACTCCTCTCCTTCTCCTTCCTCTCCCTCCCCTCTTTCTCCGGGAAACAGTAACGTTGAACATTTGTGCGTGCGAGTAAACATTGCAAAAGTCAATTTAAATATATCTGTCACCTACAGACCTCCGGGGCAATCACTCGATGACGACCTTGAAATGTACACCGTCTTAAGGCAGTCACTTAATAACAGCGACTCACTGATATTAGGAGACTTTAACCTCCCCCATATCGACTGGGCGACACTGTCAGGTACAGAAGGCGAGTCACATAGAATGATCGAATTTCTAGAAGAAAATTATCTAAGCCAAATGGTTTCTGAGCCAACTCGACAAAATAATATACTCGACCTTGTTATAACGACCAAAGATAACCTTGTCAGTAGTGTCACGGTAGGAGAACACCTCGATTCTTGCGATCATAAATTAGTGCGCGTCGACATTAAAGCTCAATCATCAGTGACTGAAAATAAAGTAAAGGTGCCCAATTTCAAAAGAGCTAACTTCGTAGAAATCCGACAAAAACTAACAGAAATACAACTATCAGATGACGGCAACGTAGAGGAAGCCTGGCTAAGTCTTAAAAATCAATTACTCACTCAGCAGAACACATTCGTCCCCTTGTGCGAGAAGCGAATTAACTCTAATAAAAGCCCACCGTGGTTTAATAGCGAAATTAAACAATCAGTCAATGAAAGAAAATTGTTTTACAGGTTAAAGAAAGAACAAAGCACGCCCGAGAACATTAGACTCTATAATGATGCCAGGCGACGAGTAAAAAGACTAGTAGGTCAGGCAAAGCGTAGATATGAAGAAAATATTGCAGCCAACTGTAAAAATATCCCGAAATCTTTCTTCAGTTACATAAACAACAGAAAGGCGATCAAAAGTGGTATTGGACCTTTAACAAACAGCGACGATGCACTAGTGACTGACAGCCAACACATTGCAAACCTCTTAAACAATTACTTTTCCTCGGTGTTTAATACTAACAGTCTTCCTCTCGCTACCACCAACACCAGTACTATTGTAAATCTCGAGCATGCATTGCCTAATTTTGAAATAACAACCGATGAAGTCCTTAAAGCTCTCCATTCACTTAAAACAAATAAAAGTCCTGGACCTGACAAAGTATATCAACTCTGCTGAAAAGAAACGAAGAGCGAAATACTCTCCTCCCTCACAACCGTATTCAATATGTCCTTGCGACAAGGCATCGTCCCTTCAGATTGGAAAAAGGCTAACGTGACACCGATTTTCAGAAAGGAGACAAAAAGTACCAGGTAATTACAGGCCCATTAGTCTAACTTCGGTTGTAGGTAAGCTACTTCAGGTCATAAAAAGATACAAAATAGAGAGTTACCTTGAAAACCACTCATTGATTGGGGACTCACAACATGGCTTCTGAAACAAAGATCCTGCCTATCAAACCTATTAACCTTTTATAACGACCTCTTCACTGTTTGTGACGTAACCAAATCACTGGACGTAGTCTTTCTTGATTTCAGAAAGCGTTTGATAAAGTCCCGCATCATAAATTACTTTACAAATTAAAGCAAATAGGTATTGACGGTCAAGTAAACCAATGGATCGCGAATTGGTTGAGCAACAGACAACAAAGAGTAGTGATTGACGGATTTAACTCAGAGTGGGCGCCTGTCACTAGTGGCGTCCCTCAGGGCTCGGTCCTTGGCCCAGTGCTCTTCATTATTTACATCAACGACGTGGATGTTGGACTCAATAACCGCATTAGTAAATTTGCAGACGACACAAAGATTGGTAACTCGGTTCTCACTGACGAAGACAGGCAAAGCCTCCAAGAGGATTTGCACAAAATTTCAACTTGGTCGGATAGATGGGAGATGCCCTTTAACGTGAACAAGTGCCAGGTCCTTCAAGTTGGAACGAGGAATAAGAAGTTCGAATACGAAATGCGCGGCGTTAAACTCAAAGCGTTCAATGCGTCAAAGACTTGGGGTCAAAATCGCGTCAAACCTCAAATTCTCACAGCAATGCATCGATGCAGCAAATAAAGCGAACAGAATGTTGGGCTTCATTAAAAGAAACTTTGTATTCAAGAATAAAGATGTAATACTCGCTCTACAACAGTTTAGTCAGACCCCACTTGGAATATGCGGTACAGTTTTGGTCCCCCCACCATGCAAAGGATAATGCTAAATTAGAAGGTGTTCAGCGTCGGGCAACGAAAATGATCCCTTCCTTGCGCAACAAATCCTACGAAGAAAGGCTTTCTACCCTTAACATGTTCTCTCTTGAGAAACGTCGCCTCCGAGGAAAATTGATCGAATGTTTTAAAATACTTAATGGTTTCACGAATGTAGACAGATCAACATTGTTTATGATCGATGACAGTCTGCGCACGAGGAACAATGGCGTAAAACTCAGATGTAGACAAGTAAATTCAGACTGCACAAAATTTTTCTTCACCAACGTTGTAGTGCGAGAATGGAATAAGCTTCCACCATCAGTGGTCCAGTGTAACACGATTGACTCCTTCAAAAATAAGCTCGACCGTCACTTCCTTCAACTTAATATCAACTAGAGTAGAAATGCAACGTTTTGGAGTCTTCTGATTAATGTAAAATCAATTAGGTTTAAGGACAGACCACCAAGTCTGGACCATGGGGTCTGTGTGGTCTGATTTTCTATGTAAATCTATGTAAATCCTTGGTCTCCCCCCACTCCTTCTCCTTCCTCTCACTCCTCTCCTTCTCCTTCCTCTCCCTCCCCTCCTTCTCCTTCCTCTCCCTCCCCTCCTTCTCCTTCCTCTCACTCCTCTCCCTCTCCTTCCTCTCCCTCCCCTCCTTCTCCTTCCTCTCCCTCCTCTCCTTCTCCTTCCTCTCCCTCCCCTCCTTCTCCTTCCTCTCCCTCCTCTCCTTTTCCTTCCTCTCCCTCCCCTCTTTTCCTTTTCCTCTCTCTACCTCACCTCCTTCTCCCTCCTCTCCCTCCCCTCCTTCTCCTTCCTCTCCCTCCTCCCCTTCCTCTCCTCCCCTTCTTCTCCTTCCTCTCCTCCCTCCTCCCTCCTCTCCTCCCTCCTTCTCCTTCCTCTCCCCTCCCCCTTCTCCTTCCTCTCCCTTCCCTCCTCCTTCTTCTCCCTCCCCTCCTTCTCCTTCCTCTCCCTCACCTCCTCCTTCCTCTCCCTCCCCTCCTTCTCCTTCTTCTCCCTCCCCTCCTTCTCCTTCCTCTCCCTCCCCTCCTCATCCGTCCTCTTCCTCCCCTCCTTCTCCTTCCTCTCCCTCCCCTCCTTCTCCTTCCTCTCCCTCCCCTCCTTGTCCTTCCTCTCCCTCCCCTCCTTCTCCTTCCTCTCCTTCCTCTCTTTCTCTTATCTCTCCCTCCCCTCCTTCTCCTTCCTCTCCCTCCCCTCCTTCTCCTACCTCTCCCTCCCCTCCTTCTCCCTCCCTCCGCTCCTCCTTCCTCTCCCTCCCCTCCTTCTCCTTCCTCTCCTCCCTCCTTCTTCTTCCTCTCCTTCTCCTTCCTCTCCCTCCCCTCCTTCTCCTTCCTCTCCCTCCCCTCCTTCTCCTTCCTCTAACTCCTCTCCTTCTCCTTCCTCTCCCTCCCCTCCTTCTCCTTCCTCTCACTCCTCTCCTTCTCCTACCTCTCCTCCCTCCTTCCCTTCCTCTCCTTCCCCTCCTTCTCCTTCCTCTCCCTCCCCTCCTTGTCCTTCCTCTCCCTCCCCTCCGTCTCCTTCCTCTCACTCCTCTCCTTCTCCTTCCTCTCCCTCCCCTCCTTCTCCTTCCTCTCCCTCCCCTCCTTCTTTTTCCTCTCACTCCTCTCCTTCTCCTTCCTCTCCCTCCCTCCTCCTTACTCTTACTCCCCTCCTTCTCTTACCTCTCCTTCCATTACTGCACTCTACGGGCATTGGAGCCAATCTGATTGCGTGGATTAGAGATTGGATCACTTACAGAAAACAACGACTACTACTCAACGGAGAGCCTTCCGATTGGCCTCCAGTCACTAGTGGAGTTCCTCAAGGGTCAGTGCTGGGACCTATCCTCTTTATCATATATATCAATGACCTAGAATCAGGATTGAAATCCACAATATCAAAATTTGCAGATGACACCAAGGTGGGTGGAGAAGCCCTCACAAAGAACGACTGCGTAATCATTGAGAAAGACCTCAATCACGTTATCGGAAAAAAGGCAAATGTCTTTTAATGTTGACAATTGCATAGTCATGCACATTGGGTCCCAAAATAGTAACCACACATACATCATGAATGGGAGACCTCTGCAGGCGATGCAGGAGGACACTGATCTTGGAGTCACTATCAGCAGTGACCTGAAACCCGCGAATCACTGTAAAAAAGCATACAACAAAGCCAACACTATGCTCGGGCTCACAGCGAGGACCTTCGAGTGTAAGGCATCAGACGTGATGCTAGCCTTGTATACTTCCATGGTAAGACTGCACCTCGATCAAGCAGTACAGTTCTGGTCTCCTAATTACAGAAAGGACATTGCTTTACTGGAAAGGATTCAACGACGCGCCACAAAGATGATTCAAACCTTCAGGGCTCACCTGTACGAGGAGCGACTCAAGCGACTCCATATCTTTACATTGGAGAAAAGACGCCTACGAGGAGATATGATTCAAGTCTTCAAGTATCTGAAAAAAGTTCAGTAACGTCGATTACTCCAAATTCTTTGAACTGCAACCCTCCTCTCCTTCTCCCTTTCCCCTCCCTTCTCCCTCTCCCTCCTCCTTCTCCTTCCTCTCCCTCCTTTCTCCTTCCTCCTCCCTCCTTCCTCCTTCCTCTCCTTCTCTCCTTCCTCTCCCCTCTCCTTCTCCTTCCTCCCTCCCTCCTTCTCCTCCTCCTCTCCCCCTTCTCCTTCCTCTCCCTCCCCTCCTTCTCCTTCCTCCCCCTCTTCTCCTTCCTCCCTCCTTTCCTTCCTCTCCTCAATCCTTCTCCTTCCTCTCCTTCCTTCCTTCTCCTCCTCCTTCTCCTTCCTTCCCTCTCCTCCCTTCCTTTTCCTTCCTCTCCCCTCCTTCTCCTTCCTCTCCCTTCCTTCTCCTTCCTCTCCTCCCCCCTTCTCCTTCCTCTCCCTCCTTCTCCTTCCCTCTCCCTCCCCTCCTTCTCCTTCCTCTCTCTCCCTCATTTTCCTTCCTCTCTCCCCCTTCTCCTTCCCTCCCTCCTTCTCCTTCCTCCCTCCCCTCCTCTCCTCTCCTCCCTCCTTCTCCTTCCTTTCCTCCCTCCTTCTCCTTCCGTTGAACACCTATTTTAGCAACATTTTTCAGTACCTGATTATACCAAACAATACGTTTTTCAGTTCTTTCTTATGTTAAGTCAAGATACAAAGTTTGAAGTCACTTCATGTAACTTTATTCCCATTAAACTTTACATTTAATTTTATTTATTTATTTTTCAAAATCGGGTATGACAAAACGCGGTTGGGGTAGTGCAGTGACTTTTCAAGGTTAGTGTTCTAGGTTAAACTTAACTTAAAAAAAGGAATATAAATTCCAACAGAGAATGATTGCCAAAGTCTGTACTGGTACCATAACAGCTCAGAGCTTGTTTCGCACCTTTATTTGAGTAGTAGTAAACGCACCACGAAAACAAATAGTGGATGCCATCAAGACAACTTTAAAAAAATTCTTCATACATCAGATCGAAAAAGAAAAGTAAAATCCAATATTGGTCCCCTGACAGACGAGACTGGAGCTGCAACTCAGACAGTAAACAGATGGCCAGAATCCTCGCGCAACTTCTTTGCATCCGTATCTACAGAAATAGAAAACATCGAAACTATGCCTGAGAACTTGACCTGCTGAGGGAGTCATATTCTTTGATGAAGACATTATTATTGACTCAATATGCGACTCAAGAAGTGAAAGATATTTGATAAATTGACACGAACAAGTCAACAGGATTGGTTTTAGTTTGTCTCACCGGCATTACTTTGGGTAAAAAGGAGCTTAAACAACAAAATACTTCAGCCACTCACGCCAACATATTCAACCAGTCTGTTCAATTGAAAAAGGTCCCGAAGACTTGAAGATGGCGAACGTAACACCAATTTTCAAAAAGGAGACAAAAGCGTTGCAGTAAACTACAGCCCCATATAAGTTTGACATCACTGCAGGTAAGAAAAATACTCTGGAAAAGATTATTAGACAAACCTATAAGTTTCCTAGAAGACAATAATGTAATTCCGACACCCAGCATGGCTTCGTAAACAGGCGCTCCTGCCTAACGAGAATTTATTAGACTTTCCGCTGGTATATATAAGAACTGATGCCCACATCCCGCAGTGATGTTACAGGCCTGACTTTCAGAAAGCTCTCGATAAGGTACCGTACGAGCGACTCTAAGAAACTGTACTCGAGGGATCGGGAGCCAACTGATCGCGTGGATTAGAGATTGGCTCACCGACAGAAAACAACGAGGCTCACTCAACGGACAGTCATGGATTGGCTTCCAGTCATCAGTGGAGTGCCCTCAAGGGTCAGTGCTGGGACCCATTCTCCATCATATATCAACGACCTCGAATCAGGAATTTGAAATCCACAATATCGAGATTTCAGATGACACCAAGGTGGGAAAAGGCCTCACAAAGACCCTCGAATCATGAAATCTCTGGGGCTATTCAGAAAGACCTCAATCATATTTACTGAATGGTAGGAAATGGTAAATGTCCTTTAATGCTGAAAAATGCAAAAGTCATGCACATTGGGTCCAGAAATAGTAACCACAATACATCATGAATGGGAGACCCTGTGTTGATGCAGGAGGAAAGGATCTTGAGTCATTACTGCAGTGGACTGAAGATTTTCGGAATCACTATAAAAGCATACAACAAAGCCAACACTCATGCTCTCAAGGTTCATAGCGAGGAACTTCGAGTGGCTAACGCCAGACGATAAGCAGCCTCAGTTAATTCCATGGTAGGTACCGCACCGAGTATGCAGGTTCTGGTCTCCCAATTACAGGACATTGATTTACTGAAAGGATTCAACGACGCCACGAAAATGATAACAACCTTATACCAACTGCAATGAGGAACGACCAAGGACTCAATTTTTTACATAGAAAAAGACGCCTACGAGGAGATATGATTCAAGTCTTCAAGTATCTGAAAAATTCAAAACGTCGATTACTCCAATTTCTTTGAATGGTAAAAAACCAACTCAAGAACTAGAAGAATGGTCACCATTCAGGCGAGTCGATGAATACATAAGATCGGGGAAGGAGTTTTTCAAACTGAGTCATCCATTGAGCACCTTCCTCACATGAAGGTAAATGAGTACCATCAACTCCTTCAAACATAGAATCGA
Source organism: Eriocheir sinensis (assembly GCF_024679095.1). Taxonomy (NCBI): domain Eukaryota; kingdom Metazoa; phylum Arthropoda; class Malacostraca; order Decapoda; family Varunidae; genus Eriocheir; species Eriocheir sinensis. The sequence continues at coordinate 115,129 of NW_026111767.1, read as the reverse complement.
TGTCATCCTCTGCTGCGGTCGGGAGTAAATTGAACAACGAGGTGCTTCATTCACCAATATCGAGGTGTTTATCTGCTCCTCAGCCCCAAGTGGTGGTTTATAGATTAAATCATCAAAAGGCAACCTCGT
>NW_026111767.1:55000-110000 GCF_024679095.1 Eriocheir sinensis | reverse complement strand
TGCTTAGATTAGTTAGTTCTCGTTATTACTTTATACTTTATACTCCTCCGTGGTCTAGTGGTCAGCGTGCCTGTCTTCTACTCCGCGGGCCCGGGTTTGAATCCCAGCCCGGGCAGTCGGTGTGCAGCTCACCCAGCTGTTCATCCTCCCTCTCTGGCTGGTAGATAAATGGGTACCTGGGGAAACCTGGGGAAGGTAAACTGTGGCAACCCGGATGTCACACTGGCCCTGTGTCCCGCGGTAATGGGCTCCCTTCCACCACAGGCTCAGGGGCTAATGCTACGGAGATGAGCACTGAGGCCACGCTGCTAAAGTGTATGCCCCAACTTTACCTTACCTTTATTACCTCATTTGAACTACTTGTTTGTATATTTTCTTCAAATTATAATGGTTTTGAGTATTAATCTGAAAATAGTAAGAAAAAAAGTAGTGGGAATTGTTTCTTCACTCAAACAAATGGATATTTGGGAAAACCTGGGGAAGGAAACATAACTCCTGTCACACTAGCCATGTCCCAGAGTAAGTAGTTCTTGCCAACAACCAGCTCTAGGGCCAATAAGATGGAGATGAGCAATGAGGCCACATGCAGCTATAGCATATGCCCCCAACTCTACCTTTATTTATTTAGCATGGGGCAGAGGTAAGGAATTTATCGTTATTTCATATTACTATTTTATTGATAATATAGTTCTAGTTAGCCTTAGTACGTGCGATGAAAAAGGATTACACAGTCTAATCATTTATCTTTCTATGTTAAAAATACAAGTAAACGTATTACCATTTAAAATTTTCTTACAGCAAAAGGTCTTTTATGATATCTGTAGCTTGACTTCTTTTTGATGCTATGAATGGACACAGTCACCACAGGACAGACGCAGGGCTTTGTCCTGGAGCACAAATAGTGGATGATCCTGTCACCATTCTCCCTCCATTCCATCTGGCCTGTACGGTACTCTTTTCTTCTCTTCTGTAGCACACGTTCCATTGCTTTGGGCTGTTAAGCCTTAGTATTTGAAGATTTTCACCTTTGCCAACTGCACTCATTGAAACCTCACTGTACCATTATTTACATCTCCAGAGGCTCACTCACATGTACTCAGTCTTGCTCCTGGTGATTTTCATCCCTCTTCTACAGTGCATACCTCTACCTCTCTATGTCATTTTCAGTTTCTTCCCTGCCTTCACTACATACCACTGTGTCATCCACAAATACCATGGTCCACGGAGACTGCTGCCTGACCTCATCCGTCAGCCTGTACATCACTACTGAGAATGAGCGGACTGATCCTAGGTGTAGTCTAACTAAATAACTCCTGCCATACCAGCAACATCATAAACTTTTTCGGACACATGGTGTGCTTCCTCTGATAGAGAAATTATATGTAGAAAGGGTATCAGGTATATCAGTTGACATCTCCAATAGCCCTGCTACCTGATGACGACAATTTATATATATATATATATATATATATATATATATATATATATATATATATATATATATATATATATATATAAATCTATATATATATATATATATATATATATATATATATATATATATATATGCAGTCAGCGATGGTGAAGAGGAAATTGCTTGTGACCAGGTATTTCACTGTGACGAGAATCTTAAGATTCAGAAGAATTCCACATCCTGTGGGAGATACATATAAATATAAAAAAAAATGCTGTCATGTTGAAATTAGGATAAAAATAAATAAATGTTGGGTGTGCAGAAAACAAGAGAACTGAGAAAGAGACAAGCTGGAAAATTTAAACAAAAGTACAATATAACAGTGACTGAGGGACAGAGTGATGAATGGAAGAACAAATTTTAATGCTATTGCAGCTATAGCGCATGCCCCCAACTTTAACTTTTTTTAACTGAAAGATAGGAAGGGGGCCGAGCTGAACCTAACCTGCACAATCCTAAATAATCTACCAGAAAATTTTGGCCTGACCTGAGTGCTGTATTTCAGAGACACTGACTTCATTTTTTGGTAAACTATGATGCTTTTTTATCGTATGGAAATTATTGTCGCACCAGAAAATAACGACGAGAACAATGGAGCGAAATATTTACAGAATAACAACACAGCCATTTCAATAAAATATATTTTAAAAAATCTCCTTAACTGCCATTCTCATAAATTACTCAGAAATTAATACTGTAGTCAGTATTTTAAATAAGTGAGAAAAATCATCTTACTGCTGTGAATACATGCTGTGAAGTAGCTGTCAGGGCAAATGACACTATCTTTAAGCTGCAGCTCAACATTAGGATAATAACCCATCACTGCTCAGGATAATATTAAGCTATTGCTGCTACAATAAACTATAGTGAATTAATAGACTGAAAATTATATATGATTCCACAGAACTAAGCAAACCTAATAATTAGTAACCTAATACTCTTTAACTAATAATCTATTAGAGCTAAAATAGTAACGGTACCTTTCATTGTAACACAGTAGCTTATCACCGCTTATCTAGTTATTCATAACACAAACAGTCGTACTGATAAGAACATAAAAATATATCAGAAGTATCAGAACGGTTCGTATTAGCTTAGGCTGGGCGGTAACCTGCGAACCAAACCCAGTGTTAGTGCCTGATTTTAGAAGAGCAAATTACGAGGGGCCTCGAAGACATCGTGAAGGGGTAAACTGGGTCACGGCGTGGCTTAGCAATAGGAAGCAAAGAGTGCAAAAGATCTGACTGGGGATGTGTTACGAGTGGGGTCCCACAAAGTTTGGTATTAGGTCTACTTTTGTTTATTATTTATATCAATGACTTAGATACAGGAATTAGTAGTGATGTCAGTAAATTTGCAGATAATACCAAGATCGGTAGAGTAATTGAGTCGGATGAGGACGCTAGTATTCTCCAGGATGAAGTAAACAGACTGTATGACTGGGCGGATAAATGTCAAATGGGGTTCAATGTAGGGAAGTGCAGTATTATGAGTGTAGGTAGGAACAATCCCTCCCATAACTATTGCTTAAATAACACTCTCATAAGCAGGTCTGGGTGCGAGAGAGATTTAGGTGTTTTAGTGAGCTCTGATCTCCGTCCAAGGGCACAATGCTTTCAAACTAGAAATCGAGCAAATAGGGTACTGGGATTTATTTCAAGGAGCGTAAGCAACAGAAGCGCCGAAGTCTTCCTCAAACTATATTTAGCATTAGTTAAACCTCATCTTGACTACGCAGTTCAGCTCTGGTCACCTTACTATAGAATGGATATCAAAATGTTAGAATCGGTGCAGAGGAGGATGACTAAGATGATTCAGGGGTTGAGAAACTTGCCGTACGAGGAAAGACTCAAACACTTAAACTTGCATTCTCTAGAAAGGCGAAGAGTGCGTGGAGACATGATCGAGGTTTATAAATGTATGAAGGGCTTTAATAAGGGAGACATTCATAAGGCTTTGTTGGAAAGAGAACCGGGTAGGACATGAAGTAATGGATTTAAACTGGATAAATTCAGATTCAACAGGGACATAGGCAAAAAATTGTTTTACTAACAGGGTGGTGGATGAGTGGAATAGGCTTAGCAGTCACGTGGTGAGTGCCAATACAATTCTCACTTACAAAAATAGATTAGATAAAGTCATGGACAGCGATGTTCGGTGGGGATAGATACACGGGAGCTTAGGGTCAAAGGAGCTGCCTCGTACAGGCCTACCTGCCTCCTGCAGACTCCTGTGTTCTTATGTTCTTATGTCTTCATGTAACACCCGTGATGGGTGTAATCCTATAGTTCTGTGTTTTCTCTCCCCCCCTGCCTGGGACCAGCTATTATGAATAGTTCAATTATAACCTGGATGCTTTTTGGGTGGCTGTCTTAAATATTCTTAATATTTCATACAATAATTTATGTTGACTGAGTGATACTAAACCCACAGGTATATGCAATGGTTTGTTCAGCCTGTCAGCATACCCACATGAGCCACGAAGACAACTACACACAACTTTTTCAAAAAGAAATGTCGATAGATAATAAAACACTAAATATACTTGCCGACAGAATCCATTGCGTTGGCTGAGACGACAGACTCTGTTGTGCTGGCGGTGTACGATACGCTGCCCAATGAAACGCTTGTTCAACAAACATAAAGGTGTTTTAAATAATTATTTGCCTTATATATGCTTTCTGCATGCTAGGTATGTCATATCATTGCAGATTTACTCATTTACTTTGAATTTATTGGGTACAAATCTCGTTTTCGTCACCTCAACCGCTCCCCAAAATCTCCTTACCAAAACGGCGATTTTTCTTTCGCGAGCGACCGAAAAGCAGCCGTCGAGAGTGACTGTAAGACCCGATCGCGCGCGGAAGGCTTTCGTTCGCTGGCCAGCGAACGAAAACGGGTGGCTGTAAGACCGGCCCTGCTGGGGTCTGCATTGACGTGAGGGGAAAGTCTATGGAGGTTATTGGCGAGAAAGTCGCGTACTTCAGTCTCTGTCTCTTCGTCGTCCCAGTCTTCGTCCGCGTCACTGAAAACGTCTTCGCAGTGATTTCTGTGTAGCGTCTCCTTCTCGTTGTTGTCGTACACTTTGTCGCGTGTGGGGGAGAAGAGGCTGTGGGGTTCGTCGTGTCGGTTCCCATGAGTTGTTTTGTCTTACGCCAGAAGGTGGCTGGGTCATGGTATAGTGAGGCTGTCTCCGCAATGACCTCGCCCCAGTGGGCGCGGCTGTCGCTCTGCATGTGTTGTTGTAGCGTGAGTTGGAGCTGTTTGTGGCGTTTATAGAGAGGATAAGTCCAGCCGTTGGTGTTGGCCTCATGCTGTATGGCTTTGTGTTGTGCTGTTAGGGTGCGTGTCGTGTGACTCAAGTGAGAGTGTGTTAGAGTTTTGTGGCGTGTTGTTGGAATGTTGTTTTTTACTGCGGTCACAACTGTGTTGTACCATTCTTGAAGATACGTGTCGATGAAGTCAATCGAAGCTGCGGGTTGACGGGAGAGTCCCTGAGTTTTTCAGCGATTTCTGTGTGAAATTGATCCCAGTTGGCCTGGTTGAAGTTGGGTCTGGGGCGTGTGGGGATTTGGATGGGAGTAGAAGAGATGGTAAGGATGACAGGGATGTGGTCGCTCATGCTCATGGGGTCTTGAGTAATGCTGATATTGTGATAAGTGTTGTTGTTTGTGAGGATGATATCCGGTGTTGTTGCTGTGTTGCGAGCTATGTATGTGGGGAAGTGTGGGCCTATGTGTGAATGGCTCGTTGATTAATCAGGTGTTGTATTTGTATTCCTTTGGTGTTGGTATGCGTGTAGCCTAGTTTCGGGTGGTTGGCGTTGGGATCGGCTACCATGTACACAGGGATCTGTCTCCTGAAGATACAGGTGAAATCTTGAATTGGAATGAGGTTCCTGGAGGGGGGCTGGTAGAAGGTGGACCTTGCCCGTGAGAGTGGTGATCACCACAGCGGGAGCTGCCTCGTACAGGCCTACCGGCCTCTTGCAGACTCCTGCGTTCTTATGTTCTTATGTTCTTATGTTAGAAATGAAGTCATCTAGATGGTGATCGCAGTGCCGTCTGTGTGAGAGTTTGAATAGTTTTTCCTGTGTACGGAGAAGCCGTGAATCTTTAGAATTTAGACTCGCCATCGGGAACGCCGTGGCCAATTAGAAGGATGATATGAGGATCCAGGTCCCTATAGACATTGATCAGGTCGAATTTGTGTCTGTTCCAATTGAGGACGTTATGCTGTATGACTCTTATATGTTCCATTTTTGTCTGTTGTTACGGGTGTTGTGTGCTTTGTTTATTTTGTGGGGAACAGGGTCAGTGCGGCGGGAGGAAGGAGGGGGAGAGGGAAGGGGAGAGGGAGAGGAATTAACTACTTGCTCTGAGTGAGAAGGGGTTAGAGAGGTGAATGTGGCATCGCGTCTGCGGTGCTCAATGTTGGATACTTGGGGTGCAGGGGAGACAAGGTGAGTGGAGGAGGGGGAGGGGCTGGTGGACTGAGATGTGGGTGTGGCGTCACTGGCTGGGGAGGCAGGAGCAGAGGGAGTAGAGGCCAGGGTGGTTGGTTGCTCTGCGTCGGAAACCGAGGCTTCATCTCGCAACACTTGCTCTTCTCTGGCTGAGGCTGCGCTCACAGGGGAGAGGGGCTGAGGCGTGGTAGTGATGGAGGTAGAGGCAGGTGCTGGCAGAAGAATGGATGGGAGGAGTTGGGAGGGGTCAGGAACCTCCGGGATCTTTATGGCAGGGAGCTTATTGGCAGTGAGGACCTTGTTGAGTTCAGTCTCGAAGCTCCCTGGGTTAATGCTGTTTTGGAAGTGTGCATGGGCCATGGACGTGAAGATCGATGTTATGGTGTCAACTTGAATGGCAGGGAGGGAGGGAATCGGCACCGGAGAGGCTGATGTGGTGGCCCCGCTGTAGGTTTGGGGCTGCCTTGTCTTCATGGCTTCTTTCGCCGTTACCACCGCCCTGCGTCGTTCAAGGCATTTGTAGGCGAGGGTGCGGTGTCCCTCCCAACAGTTTACACATTTCGCTTGGGCAGAGCAGGTCGTGAAGCGGTGTCCTTCCACCCTACATTCGTAGCATATAGCGAAGGTTTTGGGTTGAGGGCAGTCTTTTGTGAGGTGTTGTTCAATCTTATAACAGCGCATGCAGGTTGTGATGGGGATGAATTCCTCCCTTTGGATTTGGTGGTGAGGGATGCGGAGGCTAAACATCTTGAGGCCCTGTTCAGTTGATTTGATGGCAAGGGCAGTCTGCTTGATTTGCCTAAAATTTAGCACAGCATTTCCCTGTCGTATTTTTTTTACTTCTTATATACATAAACATAGTCAGCCTGTAACGGCGTACCGGGGGCGTTTAAAGGCGTTGATTAAGACTTCAGCTTCCTTAAGGCGAGTATATTCTTAGCCTATATGTACAGGAGCGTCTGAGCGAGAGAGAGACTGCGGTGTGTGTCAGTCGGACTCTCGTGAAGGAGTCACGAGTTACAGATTGGAAAATAATGTTACAATTGGTCACGTATGTCAAGGTGACCTCCACGCTTGATGAAATGCTTTATATACAAACTGAGACGGTAAACACTGACGGACGACATTCCTATAAGGTGGCGTGTTCTATCTGTCGTGGGTTTTTTCCATTGACAATTGTATGCCTAATTCGTGGTGATATTAAATAATAGTAATAATAATAATAATAATAATAATAATAATAATAATAATAATAATAATAATAATAATAATAATAATAATAATAATAATAATAATAATAATAATAATAATAATAATAATAATAATAATAATAATAATAATAATAATAATAATAATAATAATAATAATAATAATAATAATAATAATAATAATAATAATAATAATAATAATAATAATAATAATAATAATAATAATAATAATAATAATAATAATAATAATAATACATTGATATCCTTCTATAACACTGCTCGGTCACCAACCAGTGATCGCGATCTCGCGATTTACAAAAATCTAACTGGCAGTCTAGCTACCATTATTATACATAGTGGAATCATGTTAAGCAGAATGCTTATGATACAATTACATTAAAACACTGGCTATGTAAGAACATATGTGTAGTCATAATATAAATAGTGAGAGGTAAAACACATCGTGTGTGACATGAATCATAAGAAATCTCGCAAAAGATAAATATAAGGACACATGTATAAGTATCTATCAGCAGGCACGATTATTTGCATCCTGTCGCCTCGTCTGAGCAACCAAATAATCGTGCAGGACAGAGATCCTCCTAATAAGGTAGCACACGACAACGAGACTGACGAACATCAGAAACATTGGCACAAAAATTCCAGGGTACAAGTAGGTGAGGTGCAAGTATTCAGGCAGCGTTTCCTCCAGGGTTTTTGCAGACTCTGTTTCGTTTGCGAAAGACAATGAATGAAGGGAATTAGTCACATACGAGATGCTGGAGAAGTGAATGTTATCGAGAGACCGCAGAGGAAACACTCGATGGGAAATATTGGCCGTGAAAACCAGACGGATCCGGGACGGGTACGTTGTTATGTTAGTGGAGCGGATATAGCATGCTTCCGCTATGGCATAGTGACCACCGTTGATAAGTGGTACCCTCCGGGCAGATGACTGATACATAGAAGGACTGAGGAAAATAAAAATAATGTAGACCCTAAAAGTTCTTATGGAAAACAGGTGTTGGTGGTAGCTGCTTCTAAGGGCACAGGGAAAGAGCGTCAGACGCGTTCACCCGGGTGAGGGCGATCTCGCATACCCCTCCCCGAACTGGTAGGAAGGCAAAAAGAGACGCAGAGCAATAGAATCGCCTGAAGACCGTCTCCTTGCAATATTGCAAGAGGGAGTAGCTAGCTGTCGAATACAGAGCGAAATCCTTCGCGATTAAGACAAGAGACGGGGTCGTCCAGGGCTAACACACTGTCCTTTGCTGAAAAGGAACAGGACAATTTCGTGTGCCTCAAACACGTCCGCCGTCTGAAATGGAACATGAATGATTATGGCATCGGGGTGAGGCTGGACTCAATCAAGGGTAAAAATATTGACTCATGTCTGTATTAAATAAAGGCTTGAGACTATAATTTTGATACCCGATCTGGACAGTCGTTCTCAAATCGTGCAGAGGGAACAAGGCAGGTGTGACTCTACCGTGCGCTGCATCAACCGTGTTGCTAATAAACTGCTGATTTGCCGTTGCGACAGAGTTAATGACGTTTTCCAATACATGCAAGGCCTGATTTAGGAGGAGAAACTGATTCACCTGGTCGATCTGCTTGACAACTATGTTGATAACTTCTACCATCTTATTAGTTTGCTCTAGCAGTTCCTCAATATGAGTCTGCAATCGCGCAAGTTTCCTACAATTGGCGTTGATCACCCTGCGATTTCGGGCAGCAAAGGAAAGTACATGAGCGTAGTGGTCCCACAAATCGCGCACGTCCTCGTCGGTTGCCGTACCGAAGAGGAACTTTGAGGCGGACCCAATTGAGTGAAAACTATAATCCATGTCTACCTCATCAACTTTTCCCCGTAAGAACAGAATCCTATCCTCCAGTAGCTGAAAAAGATTCCGAGAGTTGGTACTAGAAGGTGCCTTTGATTCGTAGACAAGGTCATCAATTACACGATATTATTCTAGTGCTTGCCCATTCTCCCCCCTCTCACCCAAAGCAGGTGCAGGGGTTTTGGTGGGAACACGAAATTCGTCCCAGTCATGTAGCTTTTGAGTTTTGATGGATGAAGAATGTCCTCCATGTAGGGAAAACCCTTACATTCAGGGATTTTTTTACCACGAACGGAAACCACGCGATTTCCCCCATGCTCGCCTCGTTCGCCACCCTCCCCACACAACCCATGAACCTAAGATGCCCTTAGCCCCGAAAAAACAATCTGCCAGAATTACGGTCATGGGCAAGGTTCTTCATTCCAAGTCACTGCCGCGGGAGTCGTTTTCTTTGCACCGTGTTTTGCTGCTGACTGCTGTTGTTGGTGGTCATGCAAACTCTCGTACCGCACCTCCAAACTAGACGAAAATGTAACAATGAAAACCAATAGATTAACACTCTGATATATCAGGTTACATAAATTACAAAAAAAATGAGCGAGTACACACAGCTCTAATAATGAGCCTGATCTATTTATAATAAACCAATAAGAAATCCACAGACAAATTTGTTCGATGGTGACTCTGGCAATGATAATAGGCTCGTCCAATCAGAAGGCGCTATTTTGAAAGTCACTGTCTTCGATCAATCAGAGCACTGCCTTAGCATGGAGGGAGTCAGTTCAGGTTGGGTGTCTTAGTGTGCCGGTGTTGTGTTGAGTGGCTGGGCCGTGACGGGAAATATCAGCAATAAGCAAACCTGAAAAAGAGGAGGGAGTCAGTTGATTACTTGGACTGTCACAAACTATCACGGCAGGAACGAAGCCTCAGTAGAGAGAAACAGACTCGTCCCCTATAAAGAAAAGGCTTAAGGTAAGACAATGGGAGGGAGGGAGGTTGTTAGGTAATGTTTTTATTCTTTTTTCGTAACAGCAACAGATGGATAAGTTGGCCTATGTACTGAGCTCTGTGTTTCTCTCTCTCTCTCTCTCTCTCTCTCTCTCTCTCTCTCTGTGTGTGTGTGTGTAATAAGAGAAAAAATAGAGAAACACATACATGAGTCCGGAAACAGAAATGAAATGCAAGCGGGATTTACAGAGAAGGGAGGCATAAATGACAATCTTTACATACTGAAACATTGCATAAAAGAAAGTTTTGAAATGAAAAAGAAATTATTTGTCATCTCACTAGACTACAAGAAAGCCTTTGATTTAGTGGACAGAGCAAGTCTCTTTAAGGCACTAATGTTAAATAATATACACCCTTAGCTGATAAATATAATTGCAAATATTTATACAGGTGACAAAACTAACCTAATAATTAATGGCGAAAGGTAAACATCAATCAGCATTACGAATGCAATTGAGCAGGGGTGTAATGGATCTACTCTCCTGTTCCTCCTTATCACATACCAAATAATAAAACATCTCCAACAAAGTAACTTTGGCTTTAAGAACAATAAATTTAACATCCCCATCTTATACTATGCAGATGATGGCTTACTTTTAGCCCACTCAGAGGCAGAGGCATTTTGTAGTATAAGGGAGGTACAGAGAGTGGCAGAAGAATATGGGCTGCAGATAAATAAGGAGAAAAACAAAATAATCCTATTCAATGATAAAGAACAGCCAGAAAATTTTGAAGGCATACAAGTAGGAGATAACATAACCTACCTTGGAGTAAAAATATCAAACAGAAGAAACTGCTATTCAGAACATGAGAAGGAAAGATTAAACAAGGCAAACCAACTCGCAAACATGACGTACAGTATTACATCCAGATGTTGTAACCGACTCATAATTGGGAAAAACTATTGGAAAGGACTAGGACTGTCAGTAATACTTTATGCGGCAGAAAACGTAGAGTACAACAAGGAAGACCTTCAAAAATTACAACAAATAGAAAACTCAGTGCACAGAGCAATACTGCAGACACCAACTTACACAGCTAGCACAGCTTTGAGAGGCGAGGTGGGTGCAACATCCTGCACAGCAAGAGATATGAAAATTAAACTACTATATGCTAAAAATCTGCTGGAAGAAGGAGGAAATGAGCTATGCAGAGAAATTTTTCACTTTGAATATGAGAAAGGAGAGAGTAGCTGGATTAGAACATTAAAGAAATATATGAGGGAAGGTAATGTAACACTTGAAGGATTAAAGAACATTAAAAAGAATGGTATAGTAGACCGCATCATAAAATGGGATTCCCAGGCATGGGTAACAGAAATACAACAAAAACAACTCTAACAGTATATGCCAAGCTTAAGAAAAATGTGTCTGAGGAAAGTTGGATGGATGACACAGAAGGCAGCAGGATACTAGTCAGAGGAAGAACAAACACGTTAAATTTAAATTGGAGGAATAAGTTTCAAAACAAGCCTGAGGAATGCCCGTGTTGTGGACATGAAAGTGAGACTTTGCAACATTTTCTGTTAGAATGTCCAGAGAATTATGACATCAGAAACGACACTACTTTATCCATACAACTTCCTGACGCAGACACTGACACCAAACTTGGCAACATACTGGCACTCGCAGCACTCAACAACAACCAGATAGAGGACCGGAAAAATTATGTGAAAAGACTGTGGAATAAAAGAGCAAAGAAAGTAAAGGCTGTACAAGTGTGTGAAAACAAAATCTTCAAGTGCGAAACAAAAAACAACAAGATCTGTGCAAGTAGAGTAATGGACATGAAAAGCAAACAACAAAACTATTAGCAGGAAAATTAAGCAATTATAAAACTTTATGATCCGGCAAGTAGCAAATCTTGAGATTAAAAGTGTAAAAAGAATAAATACAAAAAGCAAGTGAAAAAAAGAAAAAGCGAGTCAATAGAAATTAAGAATCAGGAAAATAACAAGAAAAGATTCCGACAACTAAAGCAAAACAACAGTGGAAGCCGTCACGAAGGCAATAATCCCACGCCCCCTACTGGACTGTGTGTGTGTGTGTGTGTGTGTGTGTGTGTGTGTGTGTGTGTGTGTGTGTGTGTGCAGGGCCGGATTATCTATGTCAGAAAGCCTCTCGTTGCCTGTGCAGGGTAAGATAATGGAAGAGGGGGCGGGGCGTCGTTAGGTGGTACTTATTGGTTTCTTCCCAATAACAGGTGAATAAGTACGTAAGGCAAGTTGTTTGTGTATATTATTTTCGGTCTGTTTGCGTGTGCAGGGTCAGATTATCTTGGGAGCACAAGTAGACCATTTCATCATATCGTGGTTTGCGTTGGTGTCGGAATACCTGGTCAACAAGGCAGTTGGTTAATGAAGCGGGAAACGAGATATCGGCAAGTTCATAATATTCTCAGTACAACCGGCCCTGTATGTTACTGTTTTTATTTAGAGCAAAGAAACCCAGCTCAAGGGTGTAAATAGAAAATCACAAAAGCCCGCTCAGCGATGGGCGAGGCTGGGATCGCCTGCCTGCTCTGCCAAGGGCAGGGGCTGGGGCGGTCAGGTGGAGATGTATTGCACGGGAATTGTCCTCGTAGACCTCACGTCTCGCCCGTCTCTCTCTCTCTCTCTCTCTCACTTTTCTATGATAACTTGGACATTTTTAAGTAGGTAGCAGGAGCCGCACAGGTCTCTTGAAAGAGCCGCAGGGGATAACTGAGGCCTTCAGTGTGACGGATAGCAATGACTTTGCGCTGGTCTTGTGAGGTCTCCATTGCGACTAACGTGAGCATGACTTATTGCAACCATCAAATCAACACAGGCTGGGAACGTATCATATGCAGTGATGGGTTCAGGTGCGTCATCACCATCAGGGGCACCAACCATTCCGAGGCGACCAGCCACGATCGACTCATTCTCACATCCATCGTGCCCAGGTGTTCGAGAAGCCTATGGTGAGAGTGTACATTAAACAATACTATGGATATATACAAAATGTACATTTAAAGTATTTACAACGCGAAATATTAGTAATATGTTTGCCTATCTACGGGTTTCCTAATTCTGGAGAAGAGCGAGTGATTGTTAGTCTCACGAGTGTCTTCACCGGGTGAGCTCGGTGCTTGTGCGGCAGGAGGAAGGCTGGGAGTCTTGTTGGAGGCGTACACACACTCAAACATGTATCGTTACACATTCAGCACCAAGATCAACAGAATATACCAGGTCTTCTCAACCTCGTACCAGATTAAATTTTCTCCTCTTCTGCGCATTGACGTCACCTGTAGCGTCTCAGAATGCTTCGACTAAAACCTATCCACAAGTCTTCACCTGACCACAGGTGTAGACGCATCCCGTGTGCTCCATTTTCTTTGATTTCGATGGGTGACTTTAGCATTTAGGATCAATGAACTGAAGCAGTCACACAATTAATGGGCAGCTAGGGGTAAGAAAAGACTGGGTAGAAGAGGTTAAGGTGTTACAGGGGGTGTCAGGGTGGACAGCAGAACTGTTCAATAGAGGATGATGGCGGCGAGTAAGAATTTGTCCAGAAATACTTGGATAAGAAGGTTCATTACACACACACACACACACACACATATATATATATATATATATATATATATATATATATTTATATATATATATATATATATATATATATATATATATATATATATATATATATATATATATATATATATATATATATATATATATATATATATATATATATACATATATATATATATATATATATAGAGAGAGAGAGAGAGAGAGAGAGAGAGAGAGAGAGAGAGAGAGAGAGAGAGAGAGAGAGAGAGAGAGAGAGAGAGAGAGAGAGAGAGAGAGAGAGAGAGAGAGAGAGAGAGAGAGAGAGAGAGAGAGAGAGAGAGAGAGAGAGAGAGAGAGAGAGAGAGAGAGAGAGAGAGAGAGAGAGAGAGAGAGAGAGAGAGAGAGTACATAGAATTACATAGAAAAATCAGACCACACAGGCCCCATGGTGCAGACTAGGTGGTCTGTCCTTAAACCTAAGTGAATCTACATTAATCAGATGGCTCCACAACGTTGCTTTTCTACTCTAGTTAATATTAAGTTCAAGGAAGTGACGGTCGAGCTTGTTTTTAAAGGAGTCAGTCGTGTTACGCTGGACCAATGACGGTGGGAGCCTATTCCATTCTCGCACTACAACGTTGGTGAAGAAAAATTTGGTGCAGTCTGAATTTACTTGTCTACATTTGAGTTTTATGCCATTGTTCCTCGTTCGCAAAGTGTCATCGATCATAAACAATTTTGTTCTGTCTACATTCGTGAAACCATTAAGTATTTTAAAACATTCGATCAGTTTTCCTCGGAGGCGACGTTGCTCAAGAGAGAACATATTAAGGGTGGAAAGCCTTTCTTCGTAAGATTTGTTGCGCAAGGAAGGGATCATTTTTGCTGCCCGACGCTGAACACCTAATTTAGCAATGTCCTTTGCATGGTGAGGAGACCAAAACTGTACCGCATATTTCAAGTGGGGTCTGACGAAACTACTGTAGAGCGGAAGTATTACATCTTTATTCTTGAATAAAAAGTTTCTTTTAATGAAGCCCAGCATTCTGTTATCTTTATTTGCTGCATCGATGCATTGATGTGAGAATTTGAGGTTTGACGCGATTTTGAGCCCCAGGTCCTTAACGCATTGAACGCTTGTGAGTTTAACGCCGCGCATTTCCTAATCGAACTTCTTATTTCTTTTTCCAACTTGAAGGACCTGGCACTTGTCTACGTTAAAGGGCATCTCCCATCTATCAGACCAAGATGAATTTTTGTGCAAATCCTCTTGGAGGCTTTGCCTGTCTTCGTCAGTGAGAACTGAGTTACCAATCTTTGTGTCGTCTGCAAATTTACTAATGCGATTATTGAGTCCAACATCCACGTCGTTGATGTAAATAATGAAGAGCACTGGGCCAAGAAGCGAGCCCTGAGGGACGCCACTAGTGACCGACGCCCACTCTGAGTTAAATCCGTCAATCACCACTCTTTGTTGTCTGTTGCTCAACCAATTCGCGATCCATTGGTTTACTTGACCGTCAATACCTATTTGCTTTAATTTATAAATTAATTTATGATGTGGGACTTTATCAAACGCTTTCTGAAATCAAGATAGACTACCTCCAATGAGTTGGTTACGTCATAAACTGAGAAGAGGTCGTTATAAAAGGTTAATAGGTTTGATAGGCAGGATCTTTTGTTATGGAAGCCAAGATGTGAATCCCCAATTAATGAGTGGCTTTCGAGGTAACTCACAATTTTGTCTCTAATTATGCTCTCAAGTAGCTTACCTACAATTGAAGTTAGACTAATGGGTCGATAGTTACCTGGTATTTTTTTGGTCTCCTTTCTTAAAAATCGGTGTCACGTTAGCCTTTTTCCAATCCGAAGGGACGATGCCTTGTCGCAAGGACATATTGAATACGGTTGTGAGGGAGGAGAGTATTTCGGTCTCTGTTTCTTTAAGCAGTTTAGGATATACTTTATCGGGTCCGGGACCTTTATTTGTTTTAAGTGAATGGAGAGCTTTAAGGACTTCATCGGCTGTTATTTCAAAATTAGGCAATGCATGCTCGAGATTTACATTAGTACTGGTGTTGGTGTTAGTGGGAGGAAGACTGTTGGTATTAAACACCAAGGAAAAGTAATTGTTTAATTAAGATGTTTGAAATGTGTTGGCTGTCAGTCACTAGTGCACCGTCGCTGTTTGTTAAAGGTCCAATTCCACTTCTGATCGCCTTTCTGTTGTTTTTATGTAACAGAAGAAAGATTTCGGATTATTTTTACAGTTGGCTGCAATATTTTCTTCATATCTACGCTTTGCCTGACCTACTAGTCTTTTTACTCGTCGCCTGGCATCATTATAAAGTCTAATGTTTTCGGGCGTGCTTTGTTCTTTCTTTAACCTTTAAAACAATTTTCTCTCCTTGACTGTTTAATTTCGCTATTAAACCAAGGTGGGGTTTTATTAGTGTTAATTCGCTTCTCGCACAAGGGGACGAATGTGTTCTGCTGAGTGAGTAAGTGATTTTTAAGCTTAGCCAAGCTTCCTCTACATTGCCGTCATCTGATAGTTGTACTTCTGATAGTTTTTGTCGGATTTCTACGAAGTTAGGTTTTTTGAAATTGGGCACCTTTACTTTATTTTCAGTCACTGATGTTTGAGCTCTAATGTCGACGCGCACTAATTTATGACCGCAAGAACCGAGGTGTTCTCCTACCGTGACATTACTGACTAGGTTATCTTGGGTCGTTATAACAAGGTCGAGTATGTTACTTTGTCGAGTTGGATCAAAAACCATTTGGCTTAGATAATTTTCTTCTAGAAATTCGATCATTCTATGTGACTCGCCTTCTGTACCTGACAGTGTCGCCCAGTCGATATGGGGGAGGTTAAAGTCTCTTAATTTCAGTGAGTCCTTGTTATTAAGTGACTGAGAGAGAGAGAGAGAGAGAGAGAGAGAGAGAGAGAGAGAGAGAGAGAGAGAGAGAGAGAGAGAGAGAGAGAGAGAGAGAGAGAGAGAGAGAGAGAGAGAGAGAGAGAGAGAGAGAGAGAGAGAGAGAGAGAGAGAGAGAGAGAGAGAGAGAGAGAGAGTGTGAGAGTGTGGGTGAGTGAGTGAATGAGTGTGTGAGTGTGAGTGAGTGTGTGAGTGTGAGTGAGTGAGTGTGTGAGTGTGTGAGTGTGAGTGAGTGAGTGTGTGAGTGTGAGTGAGTGAGTGTGTGAGTGTGTGAGTGTGAGTGTGAGAGTGTGAGTGTGTGAGTGTGTGAGTGTGAGTGAGGAGGTGTGGAGTGTGAGGTGTGGTGTGGAGGAGGTGGTGAATGAGTGTCAGGTGTGGTGTGAGGTGTGTGTGGGTGTGAGTGTGTGAGTGAGTTAAAGTGTGAGTGTGTGAGAGTGTGTGAGTGTGAGTGTGAGAGAGTCTGTGAGTGAGTGACTGAGTGAAACACACACACACACTGTGACACACACACACACACACACACACACACACACACACACTGTGACACACACACACACACACACACACACACACACACACACACACACACACACACACACACACACACACACACACACACACACACACACACACACACACACACACACACACACACTGTGACACACACACACACACACACACACACACACACACACACACACACACACACACACACACACACACACACACACACACACACACACACACACACACACACACACACACACACACACACACACACACACACACACTGTGACACACACACACACACACACACACACACACACACACACACACACACACACACACACACACACACACACACACACACACACACACACACACACACACACACACACACACACACACACACACACACACGAAAACTGAAAATGTTGCATTATCCATTGAAATATATCTCGCTTTCCTTATTATTCTCCGTCTGCTCTCTATCATACTGCTGATGACGTCAAAACCTGCGCGTGAAAAGACCTGGTCTATTCCCTTGATCTTGTTCAGCACTATACAAACTGTCGCCAAGGACGAAGCCGTTGATAACATGCTACTCATGTTGGTATCACTGCTCATGTTTGGTGTGGCTTCACTAGCCTGAATCAAGTGAGCGGGACTCGTAAATGAAGCAGTAGAATTTGAGTTGGCTCAGTAACGCTTCAGGAAACACACAGGTGGAGTCTTAGTCGAAGTAAATTGGTCTGTGTTGTATGTAGCACTATAATATTGTCGTGTTTGGCTGATGAAATTAGGCTGTAACACCACACACAGGTGAATAGTTAAAATTTCGTCCAGTTTGGACACCATATAATAAACACCTTGCGTTATTGTTAGTCTTTTTTTCTCACCAACAATCAATGCTTTTAGCGTTGCAATCTGAGTTTTTTTTTTCCTGATGCCAACAGCTTGTTCATGAGAGAAAAGACACGCTCAGTGGAAGCATTAGTTCCAGGTTGCCACATTATGAACTGAACTATATCTGACATGCATTGATGGTTGATGTTTTTGTCTTTGACATGGGGAATACTTTTACCCACCGCTGTTATGTATATCATATGAACATTATTGTTTTATTATTTGTGAGTGTAAAGCTTGAACAAGTGGCACTCAAATCACCGTAATATTATGGTGATATCTGGTATCTCAGTGTCTCCTCTTCATTCCTCCCTTACGGGGGTCCTGTCCTGCTCCCCCCCAGCAGAGCTGAGGTGGTGGGTGATCGCATTCTTACCAACCCTGCCGAGATTACTGGGTTGATAAGTGTGAAATTCGTCGGACCCCACTGTAACGATAGTTTTTTTAGTGTGTGTACAGAGCAGTGATCTAATGGAGTGGAAAGCAGTGTCAGGTACTGATTCCCTCTCACACTGGCCATTGCCTTGGGGTGGTATTTTGTGGAGGGAGTACAAACTATACCATTCCCCACAAGAAAATTACAAACCTCTCTAGACATACACTGAGATCCTTTACCAGTGACTCGATGACGGACAGCCGAATAATGCAGAGAGCTTCCTGAGGCACGAGACAACAGTTGGAGCAGACATGTCAGTGCAGGGAAAGGCGAAAGGAAGTCTGGAGCATTAACCGAAAGCAGCGAGGAGGTATTTGTTCCTAGAGCAAGAAGCTTTAGGTCCAATAAAATCTCCGGACATTCTGTCAAAGGGTTGCATGGACTGGATGAGTTTAGCTACTGCAGTCCTGAAATATCTACGTTTCAGCTCGGAGCAAATAGTGCATTATAAACAAAGCCTTTTTACATCATGCAGAGAACAAGGTAAATTTTTGGACCTCATAAAATGTCAAAATCAAGTAACACCAGGATGGCAGAGTGAGGCAGGACCCTCATCGAGAGGAGCAGGGCGGGAAAGAGAAGTGGTACAAGCTGGGGGCAATGTGTCACAGGGAACATTACCATTACCGGGGCGAGGCTGAATATCATACTGGCATCCGGAGAGCTCCAGGCGCCATCGCATTATTTTGTCGTTCTTTATCTCTGAAGAGTGATTCAGCTTAACCCTACAAACCCCGAGGGTGGCCACATCTGGCCAACCCTCAGGCACTTCTATCAAAACGATACATTTTTCTTATTATCAAGTGTAAAAGAAAAACAGTCCTACAGATAAACGCAGAAAATACCCAAAATTAACATGTGATATCAATAAGAAGCATATGAATCCTCGTTATTTTGCTACACACGAATATTTCAAGAAACCGACGCCAATCATTTTGAAACACAGTCGATACATTATGGAAAACGTTCAAACGGCTGCCGACGGTCAGATGTACAATGACCTATACGATACGACGATACTATTACTGTTACAAGTATATATACCTTTGTTGTACACTGCATTTTTTGCATTTTTTTGTTAATAAAGCTCTAGCTGATACGCTAAATAGACCAACAAACAAACTGGCTGTGGTAACCATAATGAAGGAAGCCTATATAGGCTATATCCGTCGTTGGCAGCGTGCATTCTGGGTGCATCTTAGCAAGGCCCTGTAGATGGCATTAGTTCTAGCGTGTGTGTTGTCAACGGGCGGCCGTTTGACACAAGCTTGTGATTGATGATTGATTGATAGTTTATTGTTGCAAGTAAACAACAATAGAGAAGGGAAGAACATGCCATCCCAACCACAGAGTTATATACCTAGAGCGCGCGCTCCAGTGTTGTGGGGTTGGCGGCGGGTGAGGCAAGCTACTCTGGTGCGGCAGCCATCTTGGGGAGCCCACTTTCCCTCACTCTGTGGTGGTGGTTTTGATGGTAGTGGTGGTGGTGGTGAAAGTGGTGGTGGTGGTGATAATGGTGGTGGTGGGGTTGGTGGTGGTGGTGATGGTGATGATGGTGGTGGTGATGGTGGTGGTTAAGGTGGTGGTGGTGATGATGATGATGGTGGTGGTGGTGATGATGGTGGTGATGGTGGTGGTGGTGATGATGATGATGGTGGTGGTGGTGGTGGTGATGGTGGTGGTGGTGGTGGTGGTGGTTGTGGTGGTGGTGATAGTGGTGGTGATGGTGGTAGTGGTGATAGTGGTGGTGGTGATGGTGATGGTGATGGTGGTGGTGGTGATGGTGGTGGTTGTGGTGGTGGTACGTGATAGTGGTGGTGGTGGTGGTGGTGGTACGTGATGGTGGTGGTGGTGATGATCGATGGTGATGGTGGTGGTACGTGATAGTGGTGGTGGTGGTGGTGGTGGTGGTACGTGATGGTGGTGGTGGTGATGATCGATGGTGATGGTGGTGGTACGTGATAGTGTTGGTGATGGTGGTGGTGGTGATGATCGATGGTGATGGTGGTGGTACGTGATAGTGGTGGTGATGGTGGTGGTGGTACGTGATGGTGGTGGTGGTGGTACGTGATAGTGGTGGTGATGGTGGTGGTGGTGGTACGTGATGGTGGTGGTGGTGGTACGTGATAGTGGTGGTGGTGGTGGTGGTGGTACGTGATGGTGGTGGTGGTGATGATCGATGGTGATGGTGGTGGTACGTGATAGTGGTGGTGATGGTGGTGGTGGTACGTGATGGTGGTGGTGGTGATGATCGATGGTGATGGTGGTGGTACGTGATAGTGGTGGTGATGGTGGTGGTGGTGGTACGTGATGGTGATGGTGGTGATGATCGATGGTGATGGTGGTGGTACGTGATAGTGGTGGTGGTGGTGGTGGTGGTGGTACGTGATGGTGGTGGTGGTGGTGGTGGTGGTACGTGATAGTGGTGGTGGTGGTGGTGGTACGTGATGGTGATGGTGGTGATGATCGATGGTGATGGTGGTGGTACGTGATAGTGGTGGTGGTGGTGGTGGTGGTGGTACGTGATGGTGGTGGTGGTGATGATCGATGGTGATGGTGGTGGTACGTGATAGTGGTGGTGATGGTGGTGGTGGTGGTACGTGATGGTGATGGTGGTGGTGGTGATAATTGATGGTGATGGTGGTGATCCTCGATGGTGGTGGTGGTGGTGGTGGTGGTGGTACGTGATTGTGGTGGTGGTGGTGGTGGTGGTGGTACGTGATGGTGGTGGTGGTGATGATCGATGGTGATGGTGGTGGTACGTGATAGTGGTGGTGATGGTGGTGGTGGTGGTACGTGATGGTGATGGTGGTGATGATCGATGGTGATGGTGGTGGTACGTGATAGTGGTGGTGGTGGTGGTGGTGGTACGTGATGGTGGTGGTGGTGGTGGTGGTGGTGGTACGTGATAGTGGTGGTGGTGGTGGTGGTACGTGATGGTGATGGTGGTGATGATCGATGGTGATGGTGGTGGTTCGTGATAGTGGTGGTGGTGGTGGTGGTGGTGGTACGTGATGGTGGTGGTGGTGATGATCGATGGTGATGGTGGTGGTACGTGATAGTGGTGGTGATGGTGGTGGTGGTGGTACGTGATGGTGATGGTGGTGGTGGTGATGTTCGATGGTGTTGGTGGTGGTACGTGATAGTGGTGGTGGTGGTGGTGGTGGTACGTGATAGTGGTGGTGGTGGTGGTGGTGGTGGTCTTGGTGATGGTGGTTTTCATAAACAGAGAGAGAGAGAGAGAGAGAGAGAGAGAGAGAGAGAGAGAGAGAGAGAGAGAGAGAGAGAGAGAGTTATGTCATACGTCACGTCAGTCCGCTCTCTCTCTCTCTCTCTCTCTCAACCAACTCCTCCACCCACCACCATCACCACCACCACCAGCACCATCAACATCACCACCACTATAGCACCACCACCACCACCATCATCACCACCACCACCAACACCAACACCATCACCACCGCCACCAACAACAACACCACCACCATCACCACCTATATACCACTTACCTCCACTTTGAAGTTCCCGGCTGGAGCACAGAGTTGGCTGGACTGGGCTCCCAAAGATGGCGGCCGAGGTACTTCCGGTTGCCGCACCCGAGTGTCTGGCTCGCGCGCTCTAGGTATATAACTCTGTGATCCCAGCCCTAGTAATACATGGGGAGGTGCGTTCGTGTGTGCGTGTCGGCGTGTGTCAACGGGCGCGAGTCTCTTGGGGCGGCGGCGGCGGCGGCGGCGGCTACACATGCTCGTTTTGAATGATGAATTATGGTACATACAATACCTATTTTGGCATTACCATGAGGTGATAGCTGTGTCTCGTACATTATAACATTTGTTTATTTCTTTTACTTTGGCCAGACAATTCTTAGAGCTAATAAAGAAAAAAAACATACGTCCTTGAGTGAATGACGGTGACTCACGCTGCTGAGACGCTGAGTCTGTCAGACGTCACTCACGTCACCTTGCCTCAGGCCTCCAGCCCGTCCCCACACTACGCCCCACAGGCCCCCACTGACTTTTTCCCCTTCCTTTTGAACATTCTAATTGCCTCTGTTTACCATCGAGGATAAAGAAATACTGGAAAAGAAGTAAGAACAGTTCAAGTGACAGAGAGGGGCGAAGAAATGAAAGAATAGACGATTTACTGGCCATTCTTCTTCCCCCCGCTTCCTCAAACCTTCTAAATGACTGTCTCTTTGTTGTCGAGCAAGTAGCCTAATCGTGAAAACATAATGAAAACCAAGTAGCTACTCTACGGTTTCAGAGCTGGTTATCTTTCCGTTTTTTCTCCCCATAATGGAAAAAAGATATGAAGATATATGATTAGTTAACTAGACAAATTATTGGTACTATTTTGATGAGGTGATTTTTTTTTCTTGAATGCCAAAACGAGGATATAGAAATGGAAATGCAAGTTGTCTGATTGATTGTGTCTTATTCTCCGTCTTTCCTGTCTGGTTATTTAGGTATTTATTTATTATCACGATGTAACGAATCGTTCTTCTAAGGGTATTTGCAATGTCTGTAGTGTAATATTTGTGATTCTTATCTCCGTATAAAAGCTCTCGCTGTCCCCGCCGCGCCGCGCCGCCCCAGCCATCGATAAAATTGTTTCCGGTCAGCCTATTTCCACCCCCTTGACGTATCAGAAATTTACTAATAAAAAAAAAAAAGCTAATTCAAAGGCTCTCCACCCGGGATGTGTCCGTGTAAGTGTGTCTAACTCATGGCAGAAATTTTTCTCTCTCTCTCTCTCTCACACACACACAGACACACTTGTACGTATCTCTTATCATCATCGCTGTCTATTTTGTGCGGATTTTCCTGAATAATTAAATCAACAGCGAGGTAGCTACACACATGATGCGTGTGTACGACATTTGTTTGCCGAGAACAGAGACCGTCTACCACGGCAGAAATAGAACGGTCAGAATGGAAACTGGAGATAAAGGTACAGAGAAAAAAATAGAAACCGGAGGAGGGTAGTTTGAAAGCAAAGATTTGTGCTAGACCCTATCAAAAGCTTTTGATATGTTTAGCGCGATAGCAAAGGTTTCACCGAAACGGCTAAGAGAGGATGACCAAGAGTCAGTTAGAGCAAGAAGATCGCCAGTAGAACGCCCTTGCGGAACCCATACTGGCGATCACATAGAAGGTTAGAAGTGGAAAGGTGCTTTTGAATCTTCCGGTAAAGAATTGATTCAAAAGATTTAGATAGACAGGAAAGTAAAGCTATAGGGCGGTAGTTTGAGAGATTGAAACGGTCACCCTTCTTAGCCACAGGGTGTACAAAGGCATACTTCCAGCAGGAAGGAGAGATAGATGTTGATAGGCAGAGACGAAAGAGTTTGACCAGGCAGGGTGTCAGCACAGAAGCACAGTTTTTAAGGACAATAGGAGGCACTCCATCAGGTCCATAAGCCTTCTGAGAGTTGAGGCCAGAGAGGGCATAGAAAACATCATGATGAAGCATCTTAATAACAGGCATAAAGGAGTCAGAGGGGGGATGAGTAGGAGGTATATGCCCAGAATCGTCCAAGGTGGAGTTCTTACAGAGAGTTTGATTAAGAGTTCAGCCTTTGGCAGTGCTGCCGTCAGTGTTAGGGAGAGGAGGGAAAGAGGAAGAAGTGAAATTGGAGGAGATATTTTTTGGCTAGATGCCAGAAGTCACGGGAAGAATTGGAGGAAGCAAGGTGTTGACATTTTCTATTAATAAAAGAAGTTTTGGTAAGTCGGAGAATAGATTTGGCACGATTCCGGACTGAAATGTAAAGATCAAAGTTAGTGGGAGTTCGAAGGCTCTGGAACCTTTTGTGAGCTGCCTCTCTATCTTTAATAGCACGAGAACAAGCGTGATTAAACCAAGGCTTTTTAGCATGAGGAGTAGAGAAAGAACGTGGAATGTATGCCTCCATTCCAGAGCCAATCACCTATGAGATGCGCTGAGCACACACAGAGGGGTCTCTCTCCTGGAAGCAGTAATCATTCCACGGAATGGAAAAGTACATCCTCAGGTCGTCCCACCGAGCTGAAGCAAAATGCCAGAAGCATCGCCTCTTCGGCGGGTCCAGAGGGTGTACAGGAGCGATAGGACAGGATACAGAAATAAGGTTATGATCGGATGAGCCTAACGGAGAGAACAGTTTGTCAGAGTAAGCAGAAGGATTAGAGGTAAGGAAGAGGTCTAGAATGTTGGGCCTGTCTCCAAGACGGTCGGGAATACGAGTAGGTTGCTGAACCAACTGCTCTAGGTCGTTAAGGAGAGCAAAGTTGTAGGCTTGTTCACCAGGCTGGTCAGTGAAGGAGGATGAAAGCCAAAGCTGGTGAACATTGAAATCTCCCAAGATGGAGATTTCAGCGAAGGGAGAGTGGGTCAAGATGTGTTCCACTTTAGAGTTCAAATAGTCAAAGAATTTTACATAGTTAGTAGAGTTAGGTGAGAGATAAACAGCACATATGTATTTAGTAATTGAATGACAATGAAGTCTTAGCCAGATGGTGGAAAATTCTCCAGAGTCAAGGTCGTGGGCACGAGAGCAAGTGATGCCGTTGCGCACGTAGGCGCAACATCCAGCTTTGGATTGAAATTTAGGATAGAGATTGTAGGAGGGAACAGAGTAGAGATTGCTGTCAGTAGCCTGCCTGCTTCCCATATATCCTCACTGGAGTAGCTCACGCCCGTTCGGTAGGTGTCTTCCTACCTACTCCTACTATATATATATATATATATATATATATATATATATATATATATATATATATATATATATATATATATATATATATATATATATATATATATATATATATATATATATATATATATATATATATATATATATATATATATATATATATATATATATATATATATATATCTATATATATATATATATATATATATATATATCTATATCTGTGTGGGTGTGTGTGTGTGTGTGAGGAATGGAAGCGGCTACCCTAGAGAGTTCGTCCTTTTACTTTCTCCGTCTCAAAGCTAACGATGCAGAACGCTTAACCTCAGACCTTGCCATCATTTCCGACTGGGGCAAAAGGGACCTTGTGTCCTTCAATGCCTCAAAAAATAATTTTCTCCACCTATCAACTCGACGCAATCTTCCAAACACCTATCCCCTATTCTTCGACAACACTCAGCTGTCACCGTCTTCAACACTAAACATCCTCGGTCAATCCTTAACTCAAAATCTCAACTGGAAACTTCATATCTCCTCTCTCGCTAAATCAGCTTCCTCGAGATTGGGCGTTCTGTATCGTCACTGCCAGTTTTTATCCCCCGCGCAGTTGCTATCCATATACAGGGGCCTTGTCCGCCCTCGTATGGAGTATGCATCTCATGTGTGGGGGGGCCTCATTCACATAGCTCTTCTGGACAGAGTGGAGTATAAGGCTCTTCGTCTCATCAGCTCTCCTCCTCTTACTGATAGTCTTCTACCTCTTAAATTCCGCCGCCATGTTGCCTCTCTTTCTATCTTTTATCGATATTTCCACGCTGACTGCTCTTCTGAACCTGCTAAATGCATGCCTCCCCCCCTCCCGAGGCCCCGCTTCACACGACTTTCTACTCATGCTCATCCCTATACTGTCCAAACCCTTTATGCAAGAGTTAACCAGCATCTTCACTCTTTCATCACTCACGCTGGTAAACTCTGGAACAATCTTCCTTCATCTGTATTTCTTCATGCCTACGACTTGAACTCTTTCAAGAGGAAGGTATCAGGACACCTCTCCTCCCGAAGTTGACCCTTCTTTCGGCCACCTCTTTTGATTCTTTTTTTGGGAGCAGCGAGTAGCGGGTTTTTTGTTTTGCTTATTGTTTTCTTTTTTTGTGCCCTTGAGCTGCCTCCTTTGTTGTAAAAAAAAATACCAGGAAAGGGAAATCTATCTTAATTTTTTTTTGAAGGCCAATATTCTTTCCATTATAAACATTTCTCACAACCCTATTGCGTGAGTAATGTATAAGTACTTCTTTGCATCACAAAAACAAAACTAAAGAAATAAACAGTAATTGTAAGTACAATAAAAATGTTGGATGCGCGTCAGGCAACACCGCTCGCTTCAAGGCCGTGTGGACTACAACAGTAGTTCTCAAAGCTCAACGTAATACTATGATGCTTCCGACGATCAGTTTTCATTTCCGATTACTTTGAAGTGTAATTTACAATTCCACATGCCTTACTGATTGTAGAATCAAGGAGTAATTACCTAGAAGAAAGTAACTTACCTTCTTGTATAATGAGTTTTGTGGGAATGCGGACAAATGTACAGAAAGGCCCTTTAACATCCATTTAAAAATACGAAGACTTGTCAAATTCTTCCTCTTTACTGTCAATGAACAATGTTACATACACAAACGAAAATAAAGGGCGTATAAGCTCTCAAAAGA
This sequence comes from Eriocheir sinensis, assembly GCF_024679095.1. Classification (NCBI taxonomy): domain Eukaryota; kingdom Metazoa; phylum Arthropoda; class Malacostraca; order Decapoda; family Varunidae; genus Eriocheir; species Eriocheir sinensis. The sequence continues at coordinate 83,275 of NW_026111767.1, read as the reverse complement.
GCATGAGTATATATACGTACTAAACACTTCCCTAAGAGGTACGTACATGTACGTACTAAACACTGTACGGGTTAAGAGAGGATGACCAAGAGTCAGTTAGGAAGGCAAGGAGATCACCAGCAGAACGCACCTTGCGGAACCCATATTGGCGACTATATAGAAGGTCATTTTTTAAGAATCTTAATAAGAGGCATAAAGGAGTCAGAGGGGGGATGAGTAGGAGGAATATGCCCAGAATCGTCCAGAGTGGAGTTTTTAGAGAAAGTTTGAGAGACGAGTTCAGCCTTAGAGATAGATGAGGCGACGGTGCTGCCGTCAGGACTAAGGAGAGGAGGAAAAGATGAAATAGTTAAGTTGGAGGAGATGTTTGTGGCTAGATTTCAGAAGTCACGGGAAGAATTAGAAAAGCAAGGTTTTGGCATTTTCTATCAATGACGGAGCTTTTGGTAAGTCGGAGAATAGATTGGCACGATTCCGGGCAGAAATGTGAAGATCATGGTTAGCGGGAGTTCGAAGGCTCTGGTATCTTTTGTGAGCTGCCTCTCTATCTTTGACAGAACGAGAACAAGCGTGATTAAACCAAGGTTTTTTAGCATCGGGACTAGAGAAAGTATGTGGAATGTGTGCCTCCATTCCAAAGACAATCACCTCTGTGATGCGCTGGGCACACACAGAGGGTCTCTCTCCTGGAATCAGTAATCATTCCACGGAAATGAGTACATCCTCAGGTCCTCCCACCGAGCTGAAGCAAAAAGCCAGAAGCATCGCCTCTTCGGTGGGTCCAGAGGATGTACAGGAGCGATAGGACAAGATACAGAAAGAAGGTAGTGATCGGAGGAGAGAGAACAGTTTGACAGAATAAGCAGAAGGGTTAGAGATAATGAAGAGGTCTAGTATGTTGGGTGTGTCTCCAAGACGTTCGGGAATACGTGTAGGGTGCTGGACCAACTGCTCTAGATCGTTGAAGATAGCAAAGTTGTAGGCTTGTTCTCCAGGATGGTCAGTGAAAGAGGATAAAAGCCAAAGCTGGTGTTGAACATTGAAATCTCCTAGGATGGAGATTTCAGCGAAGGGAGAGTGGGTCAAGATGTGCTCCACTTTAGAGTTTAAATAGTCAAAAAAATTTACGTTGTTAGTAGACATAGGTGAGAGATAAACAGCACAGATGTATTTAGTAATAGAATGACAATGAAGTCTTAGCCAGATGGTGGAAAATTCTGCAGAGTCAAGGTCGTTTGCACGAGAACAAGTGATGTCGATGCGTACGAAGGCGCAACATCCAGCTTTGGATTAAAATTTAGGATAGAGATAGTTTTGGATCCTTCTTTTCTTGTATTTAATTCTTACATTCTATTTTATTTTCATCAACTTGTATTAAAACAACTGTTTTATCACTCATTAATTACTCCATAAATGATCTCACCGTCTCGTATCCCTGGTAGCGTGATCCGGCTTAAGTTGTTATTAGAGACTGGTGTTCGGGGATAAACAAGGGAAAAAGAAAATATACATTTATTTAAAATTAAATGAAAGTAACTGCCTTACGCAATATTCTATGCTCAGACGATCATAACACTCTGGCATATTCAACGATGGATACAACTTATGACAAACGACATGTCTTAAACATAATACTACAATATGTGCTCAGTTGTTGCCAATAATAATAACACTCGTTATTCCACAAGCAGTGGTTTGTTTCTCTCTGCTTACATCACAATAATTAAGTACTCTCCTCACAAATCCTAATAACACATTCCTATAGTATAATCTACCACAATTTCACGGAAGCACCAAATTATACCACACGCAGTAGTTTCTACCTTTGCTCTACATGGCAATAAAATACTCACAATCCTGTCCCACTCACAATCCTACTACACCTCTTCTCACATTATAATCCCCAGGACAAAACAGTCGGTTTCCCTTAGTTTCTCGAATTTCTACTCACGATTAAGATCACAACAGCCATTCTCAGCTGAGTGAGTAGCAGCACTGCTTGAAGCGAGTGCAAGCCTCGGTCTGCCCATGCCACTGTTGTTTAGGTCATTTTTCCTTGCTTGAGGCGGAACTACATCCTTGACACGCCTTCATTTTCTACGTAACCAGTAGCCAATACTTCCTGTCAACAACCATTGGCTCGCTCATTATGTTGTATCGTTTACTTCTCCTGCCATTCGTGGTTCACTCTTAAGACACTCCCACAGTGACTTCGCTGTTCAGTTATTCGCTTATAGCGTTTCGTCACACTGCACGTGACAGTTAGAGTGTTCTGAATGGTTATCCACACCTTCTGACCACACCTACTGGGTATCTGTTTCCTGTATGTGGGTCTGAGTATTTTCCGTAACTTCTCTTAGTAGTGTTAGCGCTTATCAGATGTTTACGACTTGTAAATCTGACTAATTACTTTCCTTCCCTCTCCTATCATATTTACAATTCTTGTCTCCACATCTTCCTCCGTTATTTGCCTCTGATTGGGGTCACTATTAATTAACTGTGGAGTTATGGTCTTCTGGGTCCCGACAATAGTAGAACTGAACAGAGTAGAGATTTCTGTCAGTAGCCTCAGAAATCTGTTTCGGTAAGGAAGAGAAGATGAGGTTTAGAGAAGGAGAGATGGTGTTCCACAGAATGAAAATTAGAATTAAGACCGCGAATGTTGCAGAAATTGATAAGAAAGAGGTTCGAGGAGTTATCGAGACACTTCTCAGGTCGGCAGCCAGAAGGGGAATCCTCCCTGGGGGAATTTGTGGTACCCCCCCCAGGCGGGGCAGGATGAAGGTACGCCATTTTGAGATTTGAATCTTGTGAAAAGGTGTGTGTGTTGTGTGAATGTAGTGTGGTGTGGATAGAGAGAGGATCTGTCTTTTGAGAGCATGCTGAACTACTCTCCGGTGTTGGTGAGACAATAGGGAAACGGTTAGTGAGGACATGGGAAGGGTCTTCCTTGCTCTACTGACAGACCTTGCACACCCAGCGCTCTTCTAGGCCTTCGTCTCATTCTCACCCTACTCACTTCAGCCTTCCACACTCTTTTCGTCAAACGTTCCTCACTCATTTTTACCATGTGCCCATACCAGCTCAGCACCCTCTGATCCACCTTTTCAAACAGCTTTCTCACCACTTCCGTTCTCTACCTCACGTCCTCATTTCTCACTCTGTCCATTCTCGTTACACCTTCCATACTCCTCAGGCACCTCATCTCAAACACATCCAACCTCTTCTTCTCGTCCTGTCTCACATTCCACGTTTCGGTCCCATACAGAGCTGTGGGCACAACTACTCCCTCATACAGCCTTCTCTTTGCATTCATTCCTAAGGCTCTGCCCCTCAATACACTCTTCACTCCACCCATACATTTGCTTGCTTCTTTCACTCTGTTTCCAACCTCCACATCCACACTTCCATTTACTGCTACATGCGACCCCAGATACTTGAAGCTCTCACCTTCCTCCAGCAGCTCCCCATTCAGCCTCACATTCATTCTGCCACCATCAGCATCCCTTACACATCTCATAACCTTGCTTTTTCCCGCATACACTCTCAACGTTCTTCTTTCACACACTCTGCCAAACTCTGTCACCAGATTTTGTAGGCCCTCCTCACACTCTGCCACAAGGACAGTGTCATCCGCAAATAACAACTGGCTTATCTTCCACTCCCTTTCATTTTCACGCACCAGTGCCAAGCCCTCACCTTGCACTCTTGCATTCATTTCCCTCACTACTCCATCCATGTACACGTTAAACAGCCACAGTGACATCACACAACCTTGCCGCAACCCCACATTCACCTCGAACCAATCCCTCTCACCTTTACCAACTCTCCCACATGCCCTACTATTCCTATAAAAGCTTTTCACGGCAGACAATAACCTATCTCCTATTCCATACATCCGCATTACACTCCATAATGCCTCCCTATCAACTCTATCATAGGCTTTCTCCAGGTCCATAAAGGCCTCACCGCTTGTTGGAAGGAGAAGCTTGTCATAGGAGTAGTTTACAGACCGCCCAACCTTAACAAGAATAGTGGCGTCAAGAAAGTAAGCAGCTGCAAAGGATTAGGAGAGTGAGATCAGAAGTAGGCCAGGACCCGGAGCAGGGAGGGGCGTTAATAGTTTAGAATAGGGCTCACTGGGTATTCGGTTTTATTAACAGAACGGTAACCAATAAAAGAGCAGAGGTCATACTCAGACTCCTATTTAGCGTTAGTTAGGCTACACTTAGACTATGCTGTCCAGTTTTGGTGCCCACACTACAGAATGGACATCAACTTGCTGAAATCAGTTCAGAGGAGGATGACCAAGATGATTCAGGGACTGAGGAACCTCCCATATCAAGATAGGCTGAAACATCTCAACTTACATTCACTAGACAAACGAAGAGTGTGGGGAGATCTGATAGAATTATCAAAATGGGTCAAGGGTTACAACAAAGGCGATATAAGTAAAGTACTGAGAATTAGACAGCAGGATAGAACACGCAGTAATGGATTTAGATTAGAGAAGTATAGATTTAGGAGTGAAATAGGTAAGCATTGGTCTAGTAATAGGGTGGTGGGGGAATGGAATAGACTCGGCAATCACATAGTGAGTGCAGGGACGATAGCTTGTTTTAAGAGTAGACTGGTTAGCTACATGGCCTAGCATGACTGGTGGTAGGGGGGGGTGGCGGGGCAGAATCTGGAGCTGCCCTGTGTAGGCAATTAGGCCTCTTGCTGTCTCCCCATGTTCTTATGTTCTTCTTATGTTCTTATGTTCAAACACCTGATCCATGTACCCTCTGCCCCCACACTGCTCCTCACCAACCATACAATCTGTCCTGCATCTGTCCCTATCAATCAATACTCTCCCATACACCTTGCCAACCACGCTCAACAAACTGATACCCCTAAAACTACCACACTCATACTTATCACCTTTACCATTGTACAGTGGCACTACACATTCACTCTTCCGCTCCAAGGGGACGGCCCCCTCTCTGAAACACTTGTTGAACAGCCTCACCAACCACTCCACAATTTATATATATATATATATATATATATATATATATATATATATATATATATATATATATATATATATATATATATATATATATATATATATATATATTTATATATATATTTTTTTTTTCTTTTTTTTTTTAACAAAGGAGGCAGCTCAAGGGCACACAAAAAGGAAGCAATAATAAAAAAGCCCGCTACTCGCTGCTCCTAAAAAAGAATCATAAGAGGTGGCCGAGAAAGAGGTCAATTTCGGGGGGAGAGGTGTCCTGACACCCTTCTCTTGAAAGAGTTCAAGTCGTAGGCAGGAGGAAATACAGATGAAGGAAGATTGTTCCAGAGTTTACCAGCGTGAGGGATGAAAGAGTGAAGATGCTGGTTAACTCATGCATAAGGGGTTTGGACAGTATAGGGATGAGCATGAGTAGAAAGTCGTGCTGCGGTGCCGCAGGAGGGGGGGAGGCATGCAGTTAGCAAGCTCAGAAGAGCAGTCAACGTGGAAATATCGATAGCAGATAGAGAGAGAGGCAACCTCGCGACGGAATTAATTTTAAGAGAAGACTATCAGTAGGAGGAGGAGAGCTGATGAGACGAAGTTCCTTAGACTCTACTCTGTCTAGAAGAGCTGTGTGAGTGGAGCCCCCCCACACGGGAGATGCATACTCCATACGAGGGCGGACAAAGACCCTGTATATGGATAGCAACTGCGCGGGGGAGAAGAACTGGCGAAGACGATACAGAACGCCCAACCTCGAGGAAGCTGATTTAGCGAGAGAGGAGATGTATAGTTTCCAGTTGAGATTTTGAGTTAAGGATAGACCGAGGATGTTTAGTGTTGAGGAAGGTGACAGCTGAGTGTTGTCGAAGAATAGAGGATAGGTGTTTGGAAGATTGTGTCGAGTCGATAGGTGGAGAAATTGAGTTTTTGAGGCATTGAAGGACACAAGGTTCCTTATGCCCCAATCAAAAATGATAGCAAGGTCTGAGGTTAAGCGTTCTGCAGCTTACAGTCTGGAGTCGTGTACGTCCTGTTGAGAGGGTCTTCTATTAAAAGAAGTTGAATAATGCAGAGTGGAGTCGTCGGCGTATCAGTGGACAGGACAGTTTGTTATGGAGAGATCATTGATGAATAACAGGAAGAGAGTGGGTGATAGGACAGAGCCCTGTGGAACGCCACTGTTGATAGGCTTAGGAAGAACAGTGGCCGTCTACCACCGCAGAGACAGAACGGCCGGAAAGGAAAGTGGAGATAAAGGAACAGAGAGAGGGATAGAATCCCAAAGAAGACAATTTAGAAAGCAGACTTGTGCCAGACTCTATCGAAGGCTTTCGATATGTCTAGCGCAACAGAGAACATTTCACCGAAACGGCTAAGAGAGGATGACCAATTCAGTTAAGAGAGCAAGAAGATCGCCAGTAGAACACCCTTTGCGGAACCCATACTGGCGATCAGATAGAAGGTTTGAAGAAGAAAGGTGCTTTTGAATCTTCTGGTTAAGGATTGATTCAAAAGCTTTAGATAGACAGGAAAGTAAATCTATAGGGCGGTAGTTTGAGGGATTGGAACGATCACCCTTCTTAGGCATAGGCTGTACAAAGGCATACTTCCAGCAGGAAGGAAAGGTAGATGTTGATAGGCAGAGACGAAAGAGTTTGACCAGGCAGGGTGTCAGCACAGAAGTACAGTTTTTAAGAACAATAGGAGGCACTACATCAAGTCCATAAGCCTTCTGAGAGTTGAGGCCAGAGAGGGCATAGAAAACATCATTTGGAAGAATCTTAATAACAGGCATAAAGGAGTCAGAGGGGGGATGAGTAGGAGGAATATACCCAGAATCGTCCAAGGTGGAGTTCTAACAGAGTTTGAGCGAAGAGTTCAGCCTTAGAGACAGATGAGACGGCAGTGCTGCCGTCAGTGTTAAGGAGAGGAAGGAAAGAGGAAGAAGTGAAATTGGAGGAGATATTTTTTGGCTAGATGTCAGATGTCACTGGAAGAATTAGAAGAAGCAAGGTGTTGACATTTTCTATTGATAAAAGAAGTTTTGGTAGGTCGGAGAATAGATTTGGCACGATTCCGGGCTGAAATGTAAAGGTCATAGTTAGCGGGAGCTCGAAGGCTCTGCAACCTTTTGTAAGCTGCCTCTCTATCTTTAATAGCACGAGAACAAGCATGATTAAACCAAGGATTTTTAGCAAGAGGAGTAGAGAAAGAACGTGGAATGTATGCCTCCATTCCGGAGATAATCACCTATGAGATGCGCTGGGCACACACAAAGGGGTCTCTCCCCTGAGAGCAGTAATCATTCCGCGGGAAATCAGAAAAGTACATTCTCAGGTCGTCCCACCCAGCTGAAACAAAATGCCAGAAGCATCGCCTCTTCGGTGGGTTCATCACCATTTTGAATATAATTTTGGGAAAAGGTGTGTGTGGTGTGTGAATGTAGTGTGGTGTAGAGAGAGAGGAACTGTCTTTTGAGAGCGTGCTGAACTGCTCTCTGGTGTTGATGAAACAAAAGGGAAACGGTTAGTGAGGACATGGGAAGGGATTTTGAAGGCCTTCAGCACCCTCCTTGCCTCCCATATATCCTTACCGGGAGTAGCTCACGCCCGTTCGGTTGGTGTCTTCCTACCTACTCCTACTATATATATATATATATATATATATATATATATATATATATATATATATATATATATATATATATATATATATATATATATATATATATATATATATATATATATATATATATATATATATATATATATATATATATATATATATATATATATATATATATATATATATATATATATATATATATATATATATATATATATATATATATATATATATATATATATATATATATATATATATATATATATATATATATATATATATATATATATATATATATATATATATATATATATATATATATATATATATATATATATATATATATATATATATATATATGTTTATAGGTAAAGAAAACAGCTCAGGGGAAAAAGATAATAATATAAAAAACGTAGATCACTGCTCCTATAAAGAGTCAAGAGAAGTGGTCAGAAGAAAGGTCAATTTTGGTCGGCGAGGTGTCCTGGTACTCTCCTCTTGAAGGAGTTCAAGTCGTAGGCAGAAGGAATACAGATTAAGGAAGATTGTTCCAGAGTTTGCCTGCTTGTGGGATGAAAGAGGAAGATGCTGGTTAACCTCCATAAGGGATTTGGACAGTATTGAATGAGCTTGAGTCATGTGGTGTGGGGCCGCGAGGGGCAACAGCGGTGGAATTTAAGAGGTAGAAGACTTGATGAGACGAAGAGCCTCTTGACTCTACTCTGCACAAAAGTGGTGTAGTCTATGTGTGTAGCCCCCGACACGTGAGATGCATACTCCATTCGAGGACGGACAGGACCCCTGTATATGGATAGGAACTGTGCGGGGGAAAAAAACTGGCGGGTGGAGAGGTGTCTTGATACACTCTTCTTGAAAGCGGTTAAGTCATAGGCAGGAGGAAATACAGACGAAGGAAGAAAGTTCCAGAGTTTACCACTGAAGTGGATGAAAGCATGGAGATGCAGGTTAACACATGCATAAGGTGGATGGACACTATAGGGATGAGCTTGAGTAGAAAGTCGTGTGCAAAGTGAGGGGAGGGGGGAGGCATGCAGCTAGCAGTTTCAGAAGAGCAGTCAGCATGAAAATATCGATAGAAGATAGAAAGAGATGCAACATGGCTACGAAATTTAAGAGGTAAAAGGCTGTCAGTAAGAGGACGAAAGTTGATGAGATGAAGAACCATATACTTCACTCTGTCCAGAAGAGCTGTGTGAGTGCCCCCCCCACACACACACATACACACACACGTGAGATCCATACTCCATACGAGGGCGGAAAAGTCTCCAATATTGGAAGCATCTGTGGGGGAGAAGAACTGGTGGAGATGACAGAACGCCCAACCTCGAGGAAGCTGATTTAGTGACAGAGGAGATGAGAAGTTTCCAGTTAAGATGATGAGTTAAGGATAGACCGAGAATGTTTAGTGTTGAAGAAGGTGAAGAAGGTGAGTGCTGTTGAAGAAGAGAGAATAGGTGTTTGGAAGATTGTAATAGGTGAAGAAATTGGGTTTTGGAGGCATTAAAGGACACAAGGTTCCTTTTACCCCAATCGGAAATGATAGCAAGGTCTAGGGTTAAGCGTTCTACCGCCTCCAGTCTATAGTCATTCTATACTCTATTTCATGTTATCTGTCCACCACAGCGTCAATCTCCATGGGTGTGGCACCTGCGCATTGTGGCTCATGATTGGGTGAGAATTGTCATGTCCGATATCGTTGGCCACGTGCGATTAATGGTCAAACTTTCGTCAGTAATATATATGAATGTTTTTATGTACAAAGAAACCATGACACGTCCTCATGTACATCCCAAACACGCCGATCTGCATGGATAACACACCATACAGGCACACGAAAGACAAGCTTGTGTCAGACAGCGAAGGCAGATCATACGCGAGCTAACAACAGGCTTAAAATAATAACCTTTATTTTATTCAAGATACAGAAAAATACACCAGGTTCTTTAAGTGTAAGAAAAATGTTCTTTAATAATTCCTTGCATGTAAATCACGTGGCTAATACTTGACGCAGCAAGAAACATTACTAATGTGAGGCTTGGCTATTTCCATCGTGTGCTGTACGGCATAGTAGCGAGGCACATCGGCATGTTTGGGATTTATATGCCAAGGTGTGATGTTTTTTGTATACGTAAACATTCAAACATATCCTTGCAAATAAGGAATGAATATTTATCGCCACAGTTTCTTTTCCCTCCATCACGAGGCAGCAATGCGCGTGTGCCACGCCCACACTCGCGAGTGGACGGATGGACCGAACCCGACTACAGCAGAAGTGGCAGCAGCAGTGCCACTGGCACTGACATTGTCACTGTTATCCCCGCCACTATTGATGCTGTTACTGCCGCTGATAAAAGGCTCATTACCTTTGGGATTGTTAATGACCATTACTACTATTATTAGATCATTATTATTATTATTATTATTATTATTATTATTATTATTATTATTATTATTATTATTATTATTATTATTATTATTATTATTATTATTATTATTATTATTATTATTATTATTATTATTATTATTATTATTATTATTATTATTAGTATTATTATTACACACACAGGAGCTCATCACCGCCGTAGAGGCAGGAGACGAGGTCATGGTCAGGAACGTCCTCGCCAGAGGAGGAGACCACAAGGTGACCATCCACACTGACAGTGGTGGGTCGGCGTGCCTGGTGCACTTTGCTGCCGACCATGGCCACGCCCACCTCCTGCCCTGCCTGTTGGGGGCGGGGCTCAGCGTGGAGGGCAGCAGCACTGACGACAAATCACCACTGATGGTGGCTGCCACAAACCGCCGCTGACGATCGTTAGAGAAGCTGCTCAGCCTGGTGCCGACCCGCTGGCTGCTGGACAATGGAGGTGAGTGGGTGTGGCGGAGGTGGTGGTGGTGGGATTTTCAGTGGTGGTGGTCGGAAGGCGCATTTTAAGGCATTGCTGCTATTAAGTTGGTGGTGGTGGGCATGATTTTAAGGTGATGGTGGTTACGGTGGTGATTTTAAGGTGGTGGTGATGATGTTGTTGTTGTTGGTGGTGGTGATGGTATGATTTTTTAAGGTGATGGTGGTTACGGTGGGTAGATATTTAAAGGTGGTGGTGGATATAAGGTTGTTGGTGGTGGTGGTGGTAAGGTAGCGATATTTAAGGTGATGGTGATGTTGTTGTTGTTGTTGTTGGTGGTAAGGTGTGATTTTGCGATGGTGATGTTGTTGTTGTTGTTGAAAGGTAGGTAAGGTGGTATCTTTAAGGTGGTGGTGATGTTGTTGTTGTTGTTGTGGTGGTGGTTAGTAGATTTTTGCTGGTGGTGATGTTGTTGTTGTTGTTGGTGGTGGTGGTAAGGTGGTGATTTTGCTGTTGGTGGTGGTGGTATGGTAGTGTTTTTATGGTGGTTTGGCTCGGCTTTCTGCGTTTGGATAGTTAAGAGAGAAAGAAGGGGATAGGCAGGACAGTTGGAGGAAATTGAAGGAAGCAGGGAGATAAAGGTGGCGGGCTGTCCGCTCCTTGCTTTGGTGTACATGTTTTTCTGACGAGTAGTACTAGTAGACGTCAGTGTAGTACCGATGTCTGGTGGCTTTGGTCTTGGATTTGAGTAAATTTTTTTCCCTCATGTTATGTTGTGTATTTGTTTTCAGGTGTTCCTCTGTTCAGGGATATTTCGTTTGTTTCCTAAACCATGAGTGTTTTTCTGTTCTTCAGTTGCCTTTGAGGTTCGTAAACAGGATCCTGAAGTGCTCTCGTTTTGGGTGAAGATTTTTCGGCTTCTTGTGTGTGAAAAGTGAAGTTTATTGGTTCTATTCCTGCTTCTTCATAAAAGCTGTGTTTCAGTAAGGGTGTTCGTTGAATGCAAATCGGAGGGCTTGGCTTTGTATCCGTCGTGTAGTTTACTTTTGTTTGTGTCGCTTGTTGTTGTTACTAATGGGATGATGGGCATTAAATTAGGTGGTAATATAAATGCTTTTATAAGGCGCAGGTCGATGGGAGTTGGTGTGTTATTAAACTTTTGTAAACTGCAATGGCTTCTATTCCTCTGATTCTGTTTTCTGCCACGTGTTTCCCTATGCCTGTACGCGTCATGGTTAGTCCCAGAACGCCTTCCTCTTTCTGAGTAGTTTATAGCGGTTCCTTCTATTGTTATTTCATATGCTTCTCTTTGATACTGCTAGTCGGCTTATTTTAAACTTGTCTTTGTTCGTCTTCATTTTCCACTTTTCTCGGTGGTTTATTTATTTAATCTCATTCCGTAACCTGTTATCCATTAATGTCGTGATTTGCCTGCATGGCAAATTCCTATTCAGTAGTGTCGTCTGCGTACTGTATAACACATGCCACCGAAGGGGGCAGATGTGCCCCCTGAGCCACTTCATCAAAAATGATACACTTTTTTTATTATTATCAAGTGTAAAGAAAACATTCCTACAGAAAAACAGCGAAAATACCTAAGATTAACATGTGATATCAATAAGAAGTATGAATCTTCATTTTGCTACACACGAATATTTCTGAGAAACTGACGCCAATCATTTTGAAACACATGATACATTATGGAACGAGTGGAAGGCTGCCGACTGCCAGATGTACAACAACCTGTACGATACCACAATAATTTTTACTGTTACCCTATATATACCTGTCTGTATACTGCATGTTTTGTATTTATTGTTTTGGTAAAGTTTTGTTGATGTTCAAACAGACCCAACAAACAAACTACAGTTTATTTATAATGTGAAAGAAATGAAATTCGCCGTTGTGTAGTGTGCGTTCGTATGTGTGAGTGTGGCTGAGAGCAGGTAGAAGACATCTACCAATGGGCGTAATCCACTCCCTGTGAGGCGATAAGGGAGGTGAGAAGGAGCTGAAGCCTCCAAAGACCCTTCCCATGTCCTCACCAACTGTTTCCCTATTGCTTCACCACTACCGGAGAGAGTAGTTCAGCATGCTCTCTAAAGACAGAGATCCTCTTTATCCACATCACACTACATTCACACAGCATATACACCTTTTCCAAAATTAAAATTTCAGAATGGCGCACCTACACCAAGCCTCGGAGTCCCCGCCTGGGGCCACAATTCCCCCAGGAGGACTCTGGCTGGCGACCCGAGAGGTCTTGACAACTCCTCGGCATCCCTTCTTCTCAATTTCTGCAACATCTGCGGTCTTCGCTCTAATTCTCATTCTGTGGAACATCCTCTCCTCTAAACCTCACCTTCTCTTCTTACTTCAGAAACGCAGGCTGCTGAGGCTACTGACAGCAATCTCTACTCTGTTCCCCTCCTACTTCATCTCTATCCTAAATTTCAATCCAAAGCTGATGTTGCGCCTACGTGCGCAACGACATCACTTGCTCGTGCCCACGATCTGACTCTTCTGAATTTTCCACCATCTGGCTAAGACTTCCATTGTCATTCTATTACTAAAATACATTCACTGTGCTGTTTATCTCTCACCTAACTCTACCAACTATGTAAAATTCTTTGACTATTTTGAATTCTAAAGTGGAGCACATCTTGATTCCCTCTTCCTTCGCTGAAATCTCCATCCCTAGGGAGATTTCAATGTTCACCACTCAACTTTGGCTTTCATCCTCTTTCACTGACCATCCTGGTGAACAAGCCTCACAACTTTGCTACATCCTCAACGACCCAGAGCAGCTGGTCAGCACCCTACACGTATTCCCCTGATTCGTCTTGGAGACCGGCCCAACATTCTAGAGCCTCTTCCTTACCTCAGAAACCCTTCTGCTTATTCTGCAGGTCAAACTGTTCTCTCAATTGTTGGCCTCCGATCACAATCTTCTATTTCTGCCTCCCTGTCCTATCGTCTCCTGCACAATTCTGTTGTGATTGCTGACAAGATAACAAGATAAGCCTTGGCCAAGGGATGGGACTGTATTAGGCAGGGAATACAGCAGCCAGACGTCAGTGGGTGTGTGGCCAACCAAGAGAGCGAGAGCAGTCTGCCACATGACGAGATTATTGGCGCAAATATGGCGGCGAGCTTAGCCGATGGTTCTTACAATATTATAGAACATAAAGATATTCTTAATAATTATATGATGTTTAACTAACTTAATTATATAAATAATAATAATAATAATAATAATAACATTACTAAATCTAATACTTAGCCTAGAGCATGGCTCGGCCACACCTCACTGTGCCCTCACGGTGTGAAAATAAGGGAAAATGTTAAAAGAAAAAGAAAAAAAAATGGAGAGCCAGCACAAACATAGCATGGCGAGCAACAATTATAAAAAGAAAGGGGAAGAAAAGGGCTCTATGAGACAAGGCATCAAACTTTTTGAGCCTGTTAGCATGCAATGACCTCACTTGCTTGACAATCACATGCAGAATCTAACTTATGGCCGTGAAGCTGTTCCGTAATCACAAAGGGCCAATGAACTAGAGCAAGTTTACTGACGGTCAGGGGAACGCTTCATAACTTCTGGTCACCGCAGTCAAGGTGATTGGTGTAGCAATGAGGCGTTGCTTGAATCATCTCAGCCCGTGAAGCGGCAAGTTCTTGCTGCAATTGACTGGTGGATAGACTGAACATATGGAGCAACACTTGATTTGCGCACCAAAGAGGCTTAGGAGTCAAACAAAACACATCATAGGTGACGCTTATCAGTCCCATAGGAGAACAAAAATGGAGATTGCAGATGAACAGTGAGAAGTATTAATAAGTAGCAACATGTGTGGAAGCCAATCTTCCCATGAATCATGAAAATCACCTGCAAAAGCAAAAGGAAGGACATCAAGAATTTTCTATTAGTCCCTTCCTTAACAAGACTCATTAGAGAGGCAGGGTGATGAGCTGCAATGAAGGTTTGCTTTATGTTGGGAAATTTACAATCTGTTTGAGTATCTGATTTGAAAAATTCAGTTCCATTATCTGAGAGTAAGATATGGGTGGTATATGACAATTAGATGAGACAAGAGCATGGGCCACAGTCTGAGAAAGCTTTTGTTCGGCAAAGGCACCAACACGACAAAACGGCTGAAATGGTTCATACAGACGAGCACGTACGCCGATCTCTTGATGACTGCGTGGAGCTGTAAGAGATCAATGCCTAGCCGGAGCATCAGGCGATACTCTAATATAGGAGCAGTCCAGAGCCTTTGAACTGAACGCAAGAAGTGCACTGGCTATATCGCCTTGATAAGTCAATCCAAAACGTCGGCCAATAATACTTACGACGAGCGGCAGTTAAGGTTCTGGTTATTGTCCAGATGATCTGCCTGAGGCACAACAAGTGCATTGCTTAAGAGCAGTCTCTACCTCAGTCGAAGGAATGACCAGTTATTTCACAGTGTCCCCACCCAGGCACACGACACAGAAGGCCATTCTCCAGTAGAAACTGAGAAAAAGTGAACAGGCAGCGCAGGTAAGGCAGACTCGTCACCTGATTCGAGAGTAGATCGACAAAGCCTTCCATAAGTGAATCCTGGCGCTGAGCCTTTGAGAGCCTTCTTCAGCAGAAAAAAATTATGAACCTGAGCAACTGGCAGAAACAGGGATATTGGGTGAGTAAAGCGGGCGTCTGCTGCAACATTTGCCTGCCTGGCAAGTACTTTTTTTGATGGTAGGGACTAAATTCCTGAATAGTTAAATACCAACGAGCAAGACGGCCTGAAAGGTTTTTACCTTTACCCTGGAAAAGTTGAGTTACTGCAGGTGGTCTGTGTAAATGGTTATGGGATAACCAAAAATGATTTCCTGAAATGTTTATGCCCACACAACAGCCAGAGCTTCAAGGTGAGTCACTACTGAATATTTACTTTCAGCCGGTGAGAGGACACGGCTAGGCATACGCAATCACCTGTTGATGTTGACCTTCCAATTGCTGCATCAAGACAGCACCAATGCCAAGAGCCGATGCGTCAGTGCACATGGTGAAGGGCATGCCATAATCTGGGAAGGTGGAGAACAGGCGTATTAGTAAGCGCATGTTTCAAAACATCAAAGCTATGTTGCTGTGCATCATGCCACATAAAGGGGACATCCTTCAGAGACGAGTCGAGGAGAGGCAATGGATGGCAAAATTTTGACAAAGGCACGGTAATAACCGGCCAACTCCTAGAAAAGAACGCACATTTTCTGTGGTCTGAGGTAGGGAAATTCTAGATTGAAGCTTTTGATCTTGCAACCATGGTGTTGGATGCCATTTTTGTCTACAGTATGACCCAGAAATTGAATTCTAGACTTGAGGAAACTGCATTTCTTGAATAAAAAGTTGCGTAAGCGCCAGCTTGAGACAGCTTCTGAAGGACAACTTCAAGTTTAGCAAGATGACTATCAAGGTCCTTTGATACAAGAATGAGGTCGTCCAGGTAAAACAAACGTGCTTTCATTCCTGTAATAATACCTAAGCAAACAAGGTGTTTACTAAACGCTGGCAGGTCAAGGGAGCATTACGGAGACCCATATAGGACATCTCAGCCATTCAGTGACCTGAAGGCGTAGAAAAGCAGTTATCTCTCTTTGACTGGGTTGTGTGGAATTTGCCAAAACCAGACTTCTTAAGTCAAGGCTCGTAAAGACTGAATTGCCTCTTCCTGATGGACTGCAAAGTTCAGATAGAACAGGCAGTGGGTAAACATCAGGGACAGTGACTTCTGTTAACTTTACGAAAGTCAATCACAGGACGAAAGATCCATCTTTTTTTCTTTACGAGGAACATGGGCGAATTTATCCACGGTGAGTTTGATTCTTGACGATGATATTGTCTTTGAGCATACCTTGAACCATGTCCTCAACAACGCTTTTTGGCTATGAGGCAAACGGTACGCTTGGTGTAGATGGGCGTGTGTCTGGTTGAAGTGCACAATATTGTAAGCGAGACTTTGTCGGTTGCACCCAACGACTCACCTGGCAACGCAAAAACAGACCTTATACTTGGCTAAAGAGGAAGAAGACTGGCTTAACTCAGGGAAATCCAAAACCTTTGCTACATAGGAGCTATCTCACGATTCAGTTAGTGGCTGCCCTTGTCAGTAGACTCAAGATGCGCTGGAACAGACCGAACAGAAGCAATGAGATGCGGAGGATCCTGGGAAAACAACCTGTCACGTTAAATTTCAAAACCCAAGATGGACACCATCCTTCAATTGTACAGGAGAACCTGTAGACGTATTTTGTGACCAAGACATCAGTGATGTGGTCGTCACGCACAGCACACAGAGTACTTTCTCTAAAGGCAAGCCGCTTAACTCGGAGCAGTGTCAGGAAGAGACAGTACGGAACTGCTAACTGGGGGCATCCTTCCAATCGTACTGACAATCGTGCAGCACTCAGTAGGGCCTATGTCGATCTCCACAAGAACAGCAGACACCTGCATGGAGGAAACCCGAACTTTTCGAATTTTCACAGTACCCGACGTGGATACTCGCCGCAGGAGCACATACAGGTGTCGCTTGCTCAGACGACTGCGAAACAGCGTGTACAGCGTGAACAAAAGTGGGGTTCAGGGACTACATCCATTGATGGACAACTCGACTGGAGAAGAGGAGGGAGAATCCATTGCCTGAAGGAAAATCCATTAACAGACAACTCTCTGCGCCTGGGATACAAATCAAGGGAGTAGAAATTAATGAATTAAACCAAAATGCCATCACACTCAAGTTCAAAGTCCTCAGTGACATACAATGTATCTGTTGAAAAAAAGAATTTGAATTTCATCTGAAAGGGCAAATTTGCAAATTGATAAGACCATTTACTTTAAGAGGAATGCCTTGAACACTAGTGAGAGTTACATCTAGGACTGGAGTGACAAGGAGATTGAGCATTAAGCACTTTGAAAAGCAGAAAAACTAAGTAAATTTACCATGGCACCTGTGTCAACTCCTTGAAGAAATAGGCATTATCGCCATTTACTGAAAAATGAAAATGTTAATAATGATCCCGAGCATGCAGCAATGACTGATGTGGACAGAATATGAGTTTAACTGGAGCATGCGGAGAGGGCGCTGAGGAAAATTTTGATTCTTTTAATCTCAAGATTGAGAAACAATCATCAGTCGTATGGTTACTACATGTTCATGCACAACGCAATACTTAAGGAACGAGAAGTCTATGACTGTTGTGCTACTGAGCAGGAAGGTTTAGAAGAAGCAGATGTATTTGCTTGAAGGCTTGAAGCCGCAGAAACATCCTTAGGAGGGAGTAGAACAGTTGGAGCAGCTGTCTTGTAACCTTTCACGAGCATCACGCTTCTTTTGAAAGCAGAATCGCGAGGTGTGTCCCGTCCTTCGAGCAATACGAGCAGGCACGGGAAGACCTCTGTTTGAGCTGTGGCTGCTGTGAAGCAGTAGAAGGGATACTGGTGCCCTTGCCGAAACCGGGAGCAACAGAATCTGCAGAAGGAGGAGGAAACTTTTAGGGGACTCAGGTCAATTTTTTATGCAGTTTAGTGGAAAAATCATACAAATGAGTCAACAGGTTTTAGAGTAAGCAGAGGACGCCATACGTCTCTCTGCAGGCAGTGTAAGAGATATTGGACAAAATAAAACTTCCAAGACTGTTCTCAGTTTATCTAAGGGGACAGCACCATTGTCAAGCAGCCCATTTATCTTTGAGTGCCGTGATAAAGCATCATCAGCTATTTTCAGAGGCACGGGCCTGACTCCTTCAAGGGTGGCCCACACAGAACCTAACTGAGTAGTGAGGACTCAGCCAAACGAAATGGGAACTGAAAAATGAATCATCACGCTGACAGGCTCCAAAAATGTTGAGAAATGGAGCTTGAATCATTGTCATATTGGCAGTTCAAAAGATTCTGGACGGAACAGTGAGAAGCTTCAGCATGAGATCAGAGGCAAGCACTGTTAGAGTCAACTGAGAGCGTACAAAGGATATTTTGTCAGGCATTAGTAGTTACATTAGGAGTTGCGTTACTATAATCTTTCAGCTTGTTGGGATAAAAAAGAGGATGCTGAATACATAGGGTCCTCTCGCCAGAGGAAACGGCGGGAGACCTGATCCTGATGAAGCTAATTTAATGGCAAGGAGAGACAGAAGTAGTAGTAGACATTGTGTTAGTAGAAGTAGTAGTAGTCATTGTGTTAGTAGAAGTGTAGGAACAGAAGTATCAGTGACAGGCATGGTGAAAAAAAATTAGCTGGAAAATAGAGGTTAGCATAGATCTTTAATAGCATAGAAAAATGACAGAAGAGTTAATACATAATAAGACATATAATAATAATAGTTAATGGCAGAAAAATATTGATAAGGAAGCACATCAATGCCATATAATCATAAATCATCAAATAAGTGAAGACAAAAAATATATAGATGAACAAACACTTTCTTAAAAGAAAGATAATGTGGACTCACTGAAAGAAAATAATAATGCTAACAGCACAAGCAGTCACTAGTGAGTCAAGTGTTCACACAATGAAATCAATACTTTGGTTAGGTATAATGTTTGTAAAATATAAATGTTTTTTCTTTCACAGCAAATTTCACTTGAGTTACCCTGAAATTTTTCTGGCAGCAAGGGGGAACAAGAGAAACGGATTCTTCACCAAAAAGTACACAAATCACTTACGTAAGCTGAAAATGTACACTGGTGGACAAGAATGTGTGTATCATTGTGGACAAAGAATAAATATCACTGCTGTATAAGCTAATAAACTGGTGTTATATGTGCACAAAAAATTAATGGACGGAATACAGAAATGGCGCGAAGCAGTGCCAGCTGTAGCCAATCATACATACGCAGGAGGCCGTGACGTCATGGAAGAGACGCCTTTTTGCCTTGAGCCAATCACAGCGCACAAAAACACGGCATGGTACATGCAATGACAGAGGCAGTAAGCAATGACGTCATCACACATAGGCACAGCGCGGCGGCCATCTTTAACCGTTCAAAATTATAAACAGGCACATGCACAAAATAATAAACACAGGGAAAGCAACTTGAGAACTCAACTGTCGCGTGGAGCAGGAGAAAGTAGGAGCAGGGTAGCAGTAGTAGCAGGGTAGAGTGAGGCTCTGGAGGAAACTGCAAGGCGGGTAGCGGACACACGTGGAGCAGGGGATAGCTAGGGTCCCACGAAGGCTGGAACCCAATCTTGCACGCCAAAATATCAACCACAGCCACAGGGCAGCACACAAGCAGGAAGGGTCTTGTAAAGCACAGGATACAATGAGAACCCGATACTTATTCTTGCTAGACAGCAAAGTGCAAACCAAACACAGGCGGGATGGTCCAGGCTGGGCGGCGGCGGCAAGGCATATGACACGTAGGGCAGTACAGGGGCGCTCGAGTGGCACATTCCACCACACAAAGTCTCTTTTAAGTCCACTGGGGCAGCAGAACAAGCTCCTCAAAGGTCCATTAGTTTACCGCAGCCACTCAGGGTGTTGTGGTTAAGCTGGACAAGCATAAACGCTGGCTCAAGTGGATGTAGACTGTATTAGGCAGGGAATGCCACAGCAGCCAGACGTCAGTGGGTGTGTGCTGCTAAGAGGCGAGAATGCGGTCTGCCATGACGATATTATTACAAATATGTATATGAACTAGCTGATGGTTCTACAATATTATTGAACATAAAGATATTCTTAATAATTATATGATGTTTAACTAATTTCTAATTATATAAATAATTACCAATAATAATATTTACTAAATTCCATTTCTAGTCGTGAACAACTTTCTGACCAACTGAAGAGGCGATACTTCTGGTATTTTCTTGCTTCAGGTCGGTGGGACGAGAGACCTTGAGGATGTACTCTTTCCGATTTCCCGTGGAATGCATTATTGCTTCCAGAATAGAGACCCCTCTGTGTGCTCAGCGCATCACACAGGTGATTGATTGCCCTGGAATGGAGGCATACATTATTCTGTTCTTTCTCTACTCCTCACGCTAAAAACCTTGGTTTAATCACGCTTGTGCTCAAAGCTGTCAATGATAGAGAGGTAGCTCACAAAGGTACCAGAGCCTTCCAAACTACGCGCTACTATGAACCTTTACATTTTGGCCTGAAATCGTGCCAAATCTATTCTCCGACTAACCAAAAAAATCTTTCATTAATAGAAAAATGCCAAAACCTTTGCTTTCTCTAACTCTTCCCGTGACTTCTGGCATCTAGCCAAAAACATCTCCAACTTCACTTCTTCATCTTTTCCTCCACTTCAAATCCTGACGGCAACACTGCCGTCTCATCTATCTCTAAGGCTTTCAACTCTTCCTCTTCAAACTTTTTCTAAAAAACTCCACTTCTGGAATGAGACTGGCATATTCTCCTACTCATCCCCCCTCTGACTCCTTTTTTATGCCTGTTATAAAGATTCTTCAAAATGATGTTTTCTTATGCCCTCTCTGGCCTCGCGTTAATCCCCTCAGAAGGCTTATGTGGACCTGATGGAGTGCCTCCTATTGTCCTTAAAAACTATGCCTCCTGTGCTGTCAATTCCCCTGCCTGGTCAAACTTTTTTCGCCTCTGCCTGTTAACATCTACCTTCTCCTTTTTTTTTTTTTTTTTTTGGTACGTTGTTGCCTGGCATTGCGCCGAGTAGGCATCTCTCTCCCGGTGGGGCCTGAATTACGTCGTCCCATGGCTTTCTTCCCAGGTGGGGCCTGATGGTTTCATTCCAGCCTGTTCTAGTTGGTAAGAGTGTTTATAGCTTCAGCCCGTTCTAGTGCGCAGAGTGCTAGGCGCCATCTTTGCATTGGCTCTCATGCCTGCCCCCCTGAACTCTGTTCTCTCTGATTCGCTTGGACGGCTTGCCTTCTGAGTCCGGGTTGATGGGTGGTCTTCAGGACGAGCATGTGGGTAATTTTAGCCACTCGGCGGTGACTGAAAAATCCGGAGTGGTAGCGTGAGGATTCGAACTTTCGTCGTCCATCACGCATATGAATGTGGGGTCCAGTACGCTACCAGTCTCGGCCACCGCTACCACCGTTGATGGGTAGCATAATTTCATAGGCCAGCCTCTGCTTCAAGAAGGTGCGACCGCCCAATCCCCCTCAAAATACCTCGTCCTATAGCTTTTACTTTCATGTTCTGTTCTAAAGTTTCTTTTGAATCATCCTTAACCGGAAGATTCAAAAGCACCTTTACACTTCTGACCTTCTATCTGATCGCCAGTATATGGGTTCCTGCAAGGCGTTCTACTGGTAATCTCCCATTCTTCTTAACTGACTCTTGGTCATCCTCTCCTAGCCGTTTCGGTGAAACTTTGCTATTGCGCGGGTCATATCAAAAGCTTTTGATAGGGTCTGGCACAAATCTTTGCTTTCCAAACTGCCCTCCTATGGAGTCTATCCTTCTCTCTGTACTTTTATCTCCAGTTTTCTTTTTGACCGATCTATTTCTGCCGCATGATTTGTCACTGTTCTTCCCTAAATCTATTAACAGTGGTGTCCTACAGGGTTCTGTCCTATCTCCCACTCTTTTTCTGTTAATTCATTGATGATCTTCTTTCCAAAACGGAACTGTCCTATCCATTCTACGCCGATGACTTACCTCCTTCATTACTCAAACTTCTTTTAATAGAAGACCCACCCTACAGGAAACTTAGAACGACTCAAGGCTGGAGGCTGCAGAACGTCTTAGCATCAGACCTTACTATATTATATCCTGATTGGGGCAAGAAGAACCTGGGGTCCTTCAACGCCTCCCAAAACACAGTTTCTCTCCACCTATCCACTCGACACACATCCTTCCAAATAACTATCCCTATTCTTTCACAACACCCAGGCTATCACCCTCCCTCAACATGCTCAAATATCCTCGGCTCATATCCTTAACTCAAAATCTCAACTGAAATCCCCATATCTCATCTCTACTAAATCAGCTTCCCTGAGGCTAAGGCGTGTACTGTACCGTCTCCGCCAGTTCTTCCCCCTGCACAGTTGCTGCATCCATATACAGGGCCTTGTCCGCCCCTGTAGCGTGGGAGTTTTTCTTGGCATCTCATATGTGGGAGGCTCCACCACACAGCTCTCTTTCTGGACAGAGTGAGGCTAAGGCTCTTCTGTCTCATCAGCTCTCCCCTCATACTGATATCTTCTACCTCTTAAATTCCGCCGCAATGTTGCCTCCTCTTTCTATCTTTCTATCGATATTTCCACGCTGACTGCTCTTCTGAAACTCACCATCTGCATGCCTCCTCCCAAGCGGGTCCCTGCTGCACTCGACTTTCTACCATGCTCATCCCTACTCGTCCAAACCTTTATGCAGAGTTAACCAGCATCATCACTCTTTTCATCATCCTCACGCTGGTAAACTTCTGGAAACAATCTTTCCTTTCATCTGTATTTCTCCTACCTCCAAGACTTGAACTCTTTCAAGAGGAGGGCATTGCGGGACACCTCTCCTCCCCGTATTTTGATCTTTGCTTGGCCACATCTTTTGTTTCTTTTATAGGAGCAGCGAGAAGCGGGCTTTTTTTATTATTGCTTACTTTTTTTGTGTGCTCCTTGAGCAGCCTCCTTTGTTGTAAAAAAAACAAAAAATGCATGCGTTCTAGCGCGTGTCAACGGCGGCGGCATGTATGACAAAAGCTCGTAGCCTCGTCTTTGGAATGTAGTTTGTTACATACAATACTTTGGTTTCTCGTAGCTTTACCATCGGCGAGGTAATAACTGTGTTTCAGTACAGTATTACATTTGTTTTTACACTTAAACAGACGAACAAACAAACTGGCTGTGGTAACTACAATTACCTATTCGTCGTTGTAGCGTGCGTTCCGTGTGTGTGTGTATGCGTTCCAGCGGTATCGGCGGCAGCAGCCGGCGTCACTTCCTTCCTCTTTCTCCTTCCTTCCCTCCCTACCCTTCCCTATCCCTCCCCTACCCCTCTGGAGCCCAGGAACAGGGAAACAAGCGCGAGGGAGAGGAAACCGCACAGGGGAAGGAGGAGGACAAACATGGATTATTTTTTGTGAATTCAGAACGATATGAAAGTGAAATAGTAATAATGAACAATATCTGCATGAGATCTCTCTCTCTCCGCCCTCTCTCCTGCAGCAGGAAGTAATAACAAGGAAATAATAACAAAAAGATTAACATTCAAGGACAATTTCAGCCTGACTTCTTACCTTGAACTAAAAATAATGGCAAAGCAAAAACATCCCCACCCCACCACCACCTCCACCACCACTCACCACCACCCCACACCCACCATCATCACCATCACACCACATCACCACCAACACCACCCTCACACCACTCACACCACCATTACCTCACCACCACCCCACCACCCACCACCACCATTGCCCATCATCACCACAAACTCCACCACCACCATCACCATCACCACGACCATCACCACACCACCACCATCACCACCCACCAACCACCACCAACCACCACCACCACCACCACCACCACCACCACCACCCCATCACCACCACCCACCACCCCACTCCACCATCACCAACCACTCCACCACCACCCCACCATCACCCACCACCCACAGCAACCACACCATCACCACCACCACAACTCACCCACCACCACCAACCACCATCACCACCACCACCACCCACCATCAACCACCACCACCACCACCACCTCCACCATCACTCCACATCACCATCACCACTAGGTTGGTTCGGCGCGGCTAGGAAGGCTCCTGAACGATGCAGCTGAAAGCTTCTCGAAAAGCTATTCAAAAACTGGAGGCGAGGGCAAGGCAAAGGCAACCCTTGATCAACCAACCCGTAGCGTCGAGTGCGACTCACAAGAAACTGTGTAACTAACGACGCCTCCGACAAGCGAACTGATACAACTCGTCACGGCTACATTTCTATCATGTACACAAATGCACGTAGTTTAATACCCAAAAAAAAAGGACGAAATTAGGGCGTATATTGGAACAGAGAAACCAGATGTGGTAGCCATCACAGAGACTTGGGCCAACTCTACTCATCTAGAATCCGAACTGTCATTCCCTGGTACAAAGCTTCCAAAAGTCGAAAGCACGAGAAAGGAGGAGGAGTAGTTTGCTACGTAAAAAGTACACTCCTGCCATAAAAATAGACAAACAGGACGCAGAGAAATACGATTCTGTCTACGTGGAAATAACCGCAAATAAGAAACTAACACTTGCAACCGTATACAGGCCTCGAAACAACAGGCAGCCGATGACACTGCCCTCTACGAAGAGATTCACTCTGTAACACAAAGCAAGGAAACAATTATAATTGGGGACTTAACTGCCCTAACATTGACTGGGGACTGATGACTGGAGATCAAAGAGGGTAACAGGCTTATAGAAATGGTGGAGGATTTGTTCCTCAAGTTGTAACTAAACCAACAAGAGAAAATAATCTGCTGGATCTCGTATTAGTAAGCGACCACAACCTCATTCGCGACTGTACGGTTGGTGAGAAACTTAATGGGTGCGATCACCACTTAATCCGTTTAATATCAATATATGTCACAAACTCGTAGATAATCCGTCAGTGATACCAGATTACAAAAAGAAATTTCAACTTAGCCCGTGCGCTGTTTCCCTTACGACCTGGGACCAACTTGGCATCACCGACAATACAATCGACAACGCGTGGAACGTCTTCAAAGATAAGTTGTTGCAAGTAGAAAGGCTACAGTGTCCTATGAAATCCAGGCGAGTAAATGGGGCCGTAGATCCACCGTGGATGACCAGAGAAATAAAAAGGGCAGTAAACTTAAAAAAAAGGAATTATAATTTGATGAAAGAGAATGCTACGGCCGAAGCCAGCACACAGTACCACAACAGCCTCAGAGCTTGTCGCAGCCTTATTCGGAGTAGCAAACACAACTATGAAAAGCAAATAGCGCGCGAAATCAAAACTAACTCCAAGAAATTCTTCACGTACGTAAGATCGAAAAAGAAAGTAAAATCCAATATTGGTCCCCTGATAGACGAGACTGGATCTGTAACTCAGGACAGTAAACAGATGGCCAGAATCCTCAACAGTAACTTCGCATCCGTATTCACAGTCGAGGACATCGAAACCATTCCCGAGGGTCCTGACCCGCCGAGTGAGATCACGCCGCTGGAAATTGACTCAATATGCGACCAAGAAGTAAAAAAGTACTTGGACAAACTCGACACGAACAAATCAACGGGACCCGACAGTTTGTCCCCGCGGTTATTAAAAGAGCTTAAACAACAAATACATCAACCACTCACTAACATATTCAACCGGTCAGTCCAACTAAACAAGGTCCCGGAAGACTGGAAGATGGCGAACGTAACACCGATTTTCAAAAAAAGAGACAAAAGCGTTGCATTAAACTACAGGCCCATAAGTTTGACATCAGTGGCAGGAAAAATACTCGAAAAGATTATTAGAGATAAACTTGTTAAGTTTCTAGAAAACAATAATATAATCTCCGACAGCCAGCATGGCTGAAACAAGCCTCCTGCCTAACGAATTTATTAGACTTCTTCCAAGGTATATATAAGAACTGGGATGCCCACATTCCCAGTGATGTTATATACCTGGACTTTCAGAAAGCCTTCGACAAGGTACCGCACGAGCGACTCCTTAAGAAACTGCACTCGGCAGGCATCGGAGCCAATCTGATCGCGTGGATAAGAGATTGGCTCACCGACAGAAAACAACGAGTACTACTCAACGGACAGCCTTCCGATTGGCTTCCAGTCACTAGTGGAGTGCCTCAAGGGTCAGTGCTGGGACCCATCCTCTTTATCATATATATCAATGACCTAGAATCAGGACTGAAATCCACAATATCGAAATTTGCAGATGACACCAAGGTGGGTGGAGATGCCCTCACAAAGACCGACTGCGAAATAATTCAGAAAGACCTCAATCACATTATCGAATGGTCGGAAAAATGGCAAATGTCTTTTAATGTTGACAAATGCAAAGTCATGCACATTGGGTCCCAAAATAGTAACCATACATACATCATGAATGGGAGACCTCTGCAAGCGATGCAGGAGGAAAAGGATCTTGGAGTCACTATCAGCAGTGACCTGAAACACGCGAATCACTGTAAAAAAGCATACAACAAGGCCAACATTATGCTCGGGTTCATAGCGAGGAACTTCGAGTGTAAAACACCAGACGTGATGCTATCCTTGTATAATTCCATGGTAAGACCGCACCTCAAGTATGCAGTGCAGTTCTGGTCTCCCAATTACAGAAAGGACATTGCTCTACTGGAAAGGATTCAACGACGCGCCACAAAGATGATTCCGACCTTCAGGGCTCAACCGTACGAGGAACGACTCAAGCGACTCAATCTCTTTACATTGGAGAAAAGACGCCTACGAGGGGATATGATTCAAGTCTTCAAGTATCTAAAAAAGTTCAATAACGTCGATTACTCCAAATTCTTTGAACTGCAAACCAAACTCAAGAACTAGAAATAACGGTTTACCCATTCAGTCGAGTCGATGTAACACAGACATTGGAAGGATTTTCTTTTCAAACCGAGTCATCCGCCACTGGAACAATCTTCCCTCAGAAGTAGTAAAAGCGAATACCATCAACTCCTTCAAATATAGAATCGACCGTCATTTCGCTGCGTCGGGAGTAAACTGAATAATGAGGGGCTTCCATCTGCTCCTCAATATCGAGGTGCTTTCATTTGCTCACCAAGCCCCAAGTGGCGGTCGAGCAGATTAAATCACCCAAGCGGGCGTCCTCGTAATGAGCCAATAGGCTTTCTGTTGCCTGCATTTCCATGTTTCCATGTTTCCATGTTTCCTCTGTCTCCTCCTCCTCCTCCTCCATTTACTGATTATCTCTTTGTTTTCCTCTCTCTCTCTCTCTCTCTCTCTCTCTCTCTCTCTCTCTCTCTCTCTCTCTCTCTCTCTCTCTCTCTCTCTCTCTCTCGCTGTCTCTCTCTCTCTCTCTCTCTCTCTCTCTCTCTCTCTCTCTCTCTCGTCCATAATTTATTTCCTTATTCTTATTAAGGTGTCTCACGTTCAGAGGACCGGTTTTTTTTTGTTGTTATTTCACGTTCGTAATACATTTTCCCATTGTTTACAGCACACTGAGGACCCTGATTTTGATTGTTGTTGTTGTTGTTGTTGTTGCACGTTGATTATACCTTCCCTATTTTTATACTTTTTGTTTTGCTATTTTCTTATTTTTTATTTTTGTTATTATTTATCTTGTTGTGTTGTTATGTTATTTATTGTTTTGTTTTTTTGGTTCTGTTTTGTTTTCTTATTCTATTATTTTGTTATTTCTTGTTTTGTTCTTTTGTTATTTTTTGTTTTCGTTATCTCGCGTGCGTACCTAATACTTCTCCCCATCTTGTTTTACGGAAGAGCGGCTAATCACACTGTTTTATGGAAGGTGATATTTTTTGTTGTTTTCTTTTCCTTCCAAGAAAATTAAAGGGAAGAAAAACCAGCACGAGAGAGACAGCAGAGAGAGGTTAGCCAAAGCGTACAAACTGGGGGTCCGCGTTCCCGAGATACCATAAGAGACGCACGCCTAGGAGAGGTTGAAAGGGCTCGAGGCGTTGATGTATTTCCTAATGTACTTCCGGGAGATCAGTGGGAAGGGAGTGGCAAAGAGTCACCACTCTACACACTCACACTGATGCTGTCTCCCACCCTGCCTATTACAACTCTCCCTATTTGCCCTGCTGGGAGTGAGCGAACACATGCTAGATTTATTATACGTCCTGT
>NW_026111767.1:0-50000 GCF_024679095.1 Eriocheir sinensis | reverse complement strand
CATCATCATCATCATCATCATCATCATCTCCTTCTTCTTCTTCTCCTGCTTCTTCTCCTTCTTCTTCTTCCTTCTCTTCACCTCCTTCTTCCTCCTCCTCCTCCTCCTCCTCCTCCTTCCTAGCTTGCAGGCGTAGACGGAAGACCATCCTCCCAGCCGTCTCCTGTGAAGACGGATCACACTTCAACGGATCAAGGATCAACACCAAGGTTAACATAAAACTGGTGGGTGACAGCATTGTTAGAGAATAACTGACTGAGTTCTGTGGACGAAGTATCATAAACAGAAGACGCTACTGTATTCCTGGTGCAAAACTACAAGATATAGAAGAAGCGGCAGACCTCGTCTCAGACCGCACGGAGCAGGACACACTCTTTGTTTTGCACGCTGGCACGAACAACGTTCAAACAATGCCCACGGAGGAAATTATAGCTGACTACCGACGAGTAATCCTCCGTTTCAAGGAAAAGTCACGCCACATCATTGTCTCCGGGATTCTTCCGAGAATCAACGCCTTCACAGGCTTCCACAGAAAGGCGTCGAACATCAACAGCAGATTGAAGCACCTCTGCCAGGACGAGGAAGTTTCGTTCGCAAGTCAGTGGGATCATTTCTATGATATCCCCGACCTTTTCCGTCCTGACGGTCTTCACCTCAATGCGATTGGCTCAGCACGGCTTGGTAGGCTGCTGAACGAGGAGGTACTTTTGTACTCAATTAACTCCGAGCATGGGAGGGGCACCAAAGTATCGTAAACAACCAACCAGTAGAGACCGCCCATCATACACCAACGCCCCCAACAGAAAGCACACGCAGACACCAGACTACTGTGTCTCGAAGCGTTGAAGTCAAGAAGGACATTTCTGTCCTATACACCAACGCGCGGAGCTTAATACCCAAACGGGATGAGTTACTTGCCTACGTTGACGTAGAAAGTCCGGACGTGATTGCCATCACCGAAACGTGGGCCACGTCTGACCACCTAATGACCGAATTCTCAATTCCGGAATACGAGAGCTTCTACAAAAACAGACTTCACAAGAAAGGAGGAGGTGTTATCTGTTACGTCAAGAACAAATACCCTGCCGTGGAAATAACCAAAGGAGACTCAGAGAAATATGACACTGTATATGTTGAACTAGAGACTAGCAAGCACAACAAAATAACGATTGGAACCGTTTACAGAACTCCAAAGCAACAAGCAGCGGACGACGAAGCGCTGTACGAGGAAATTCACACCGTAACATAAAACAAACAGTAAGTCATTATCGGGGACTTTAACTGTTCCAACATTGACTGGACCACGATGATTGGAGATCGGGAGGGTAACAGATTGCTCGAAATGTTAGAGGATACTTTTCTTACTCAGATTGTTACCCAACCGACAAGGGAAAATAACATATTAGACCTAGTACTCGTAAGTGATTCAGATCTCACACGTGAATGTCAAGTCGGCGAAAAACTGGATGGCTGCGACCATCACCTAATTCGCCTAAAGATCAGAACAGACCATGAACTCACCAAAAACACGTCCAAAATTCCAGACTACAAAAAAGCCAATTTTAACTTCGTTCGTGAGCTGCTAACCTAGACATCTTCGGAACCCATGAACCTCACTCCGGTGGACGGCGCGTGGAACGGCTTTAATAACAAACTCCTGGAGGTAGAGGGAACGACTGTTCCCATGAAGACAAGGAGAACAACTAATGCCACAGGCACGCCATAGATGACTACCCAAGTTCGACGGGCGATTAATTTGAAGAAGAGAAAATACAACTTGCTAAAGGAAAACAGCACTGACGAGGCACGCGAACAGTACCATCAAAGCCTCAGAGCTTGCAGAACACTCATTCGCCAGCGTAAACGCGACAATGAAAAACAAATTGCACGCGAAGCCAAGTCCAACCCGAAAAAGTTCTTCACGTATATAAGAACCAAAAAGAAGACAAAAAGCAATATCGGTCACCTAAAAGATTAAAGTGACGTACTAACATAGGACAGTAGACAAATGGTCGAAATCCTAAACAGGAACTTCGCGTCTGTGTTCACGGTCGAGAATACCCAGTCCGTACCCGAGAGCCCTTCCCCACCGATGGGAATCACTCCCCTAGAAATTGGCACAATCGACGAACGGGATGTGAAAAAGTACCTAGACAAACTCGAGACATACAAGTCTACCGGACCCCACGACTTGTCACCCAGGCTGCTCAAGGAGCTCAAGCAGCAAATCCTCAAGCCACTCACCGCCATCTACAATCTGTCACTACAACAAAACAAAGTCCCAAAAGATTGGAAACAAGCGAACGTAACACCGATCAACAAAAAGGGAGACAAAAGTGTGGCCCTAAACTACAGACCAATCAGCTTGACCTCAGTGGCGGAAGAAATCCTCGAGAAGATCATCAGAGACAAACTCGTTAGGTTCCTTGAAGACAACAACATCATTTCCGATGCTCAGCACGGTTTTAGGAACAAGCGCTCATGCTTAACCAATTTATTAGACTTCTTCCAAGGTATCTATGAAAACTGGGATAATCATATCCCCAGTGATGTTATATATCTAGACTTTCAGAAAGCCTTTGACAAAGTGCCACATGAAAGACTCCTCAAGAAACTTAAGTCGGCAGGATTAGGCGACGATCTGACAGCGTGGATCAAAGACTGGCTAACTGAAAGAAAACAACGAGTTGTACTCAACGGACAGGCCTCCGAGTGGCTCCCGGTCACAAGTGGAGTGCCACAGGGGTCAGTGCTGGGACCCATACTTTTCATCATATATATCAACGACCTAGAACTAGGATTAAAATCCAATCTTTCAAAATTTGCCGACGACACAAAAGTGGGTGGGAAGGCCCTCACGACGGCAGACTGCGAAATTATCCAGAGAGACCTGGACCAGATCACTCGGTGGTCAGAAAAATGGCAGATGTCCTTCAACACTACCAAATGTAAAGTAATGCATATCGGATCCAGAAACAGCAACCACATATACCACATGGGTGGCAAACCACTACATGTTGTGCAAGAGGAAAGAGACCTTGGGGTCACCATCAGCAGTGACTTGAAACAAACAAAACACTGCAAGTCCGCCTGTAAGAAAGTCAATACAATGCTTGGGTTCATATCGAGGAACTTCGAATACAAGACGCCGGGAGTTATGTTATCCTTGTATAATTCGCTGGTAGGGCCCCACCTGGAATACGCCGTGCAATTCTGTTCTCCTAATTACAGGAAAGACATTGAATTACTTGAGAGACTACAGCGCCGCGCCACGAAGATGATACCATCACTGAGGACGAAACCCTATGAAGAACGACTCGAGCTACTCAACCTCTTCACGTTGGAAAAGAGACGACTGCGGGGAGACATGATACAAGTCTTTAAGTACCTGAACAAGCTCAGCAACGTTGATCACTCCAAACTCTTCACGCTACAAACTAACCTGAGAACAAGAAACAACGGAAAAACAATTCAAGCAAAGCGATGCAGTACCGACATCGGCAGGAGTTATTTTTCGAATGGAATTGTTCGCCACTGGAACAGCCTTCCTGCAGAAGTGGTTAGCACAGAGACCATCAACTCCTTCAAGAAACGCATTGATCGCCACTTTACTGCAACGGGAGTGAGCTGAACGTTCCCAAGAGTAGGTACACAAGTGCTTTAATCCTTCCCTGCAAGCCATTCCTATGGCAAACGGATTGATTGAATCACTGAACGCAGGCAGCCTAGTGATGAGCCAACAGGCTTTCTGCTGCCTGCTAGTCCATGTTTCCATGTTTCCATGTTTCCATGTTTTTCTTCTATCACTTTTTTTAACGCGGTGTTTTTCTGTTTGTTTTCCGGGGTTTTTTCTATTCTCGGTGTTTTTTTCTTCTATCACATTTTTTAGCGCGGTGTTTTTCTGTTTGTTTTCTGTTTTTTTCTCTATTCTCGGTGTTTTTTCTTCTATTAATTTTTTTTAGCGCGGTGTTTTTCAGTTTGTTTTTCGTTTTTTTTCTTTTTAGCGCTATTTTTTTTAGCACGGTGTTTTTCTCTGTTTTCTGTTCTTTTTTTCTCTATTTCTTCTCGTCAGTTGTTTCCCTCTTTCTTTTTTTTGGGTTTTTTTTGGTGCGCTGTTTTTCTGTTTGTTTTCTGTTTTTTTTCTCTATTCTTGGCATTTTCTTTTAGCGGGGTATTTTGTTTTTGCTTCTGTTTTTTTCTTTTTAGCGCGGTGTTTGTTTTGTTTTTTTCTCTTTCTTCTCGGCCATTTTTTTTGAGCTGTGTTTTTCTGTTTGTTTTCTGTTTTTTCTCTATTCTTGACATTTTTTTTTTCTTTTTTTTTCTTTTTGCTTCTGTTTTTTTTCTTTTTAGCGCGGTGTTTTTCTGTTTGTTTTGTTTTTTCTCTATTTGTTCTCGGCCATTTTTTTTGAGCGGTGTTTTTCTATTTGTTTTCTGTTTTTTCTGTTCTATTTCATGTCTTTTTTTTCTTTTTTTTTCTTTTTTAGCGCTGTGTTTTCTGTTTCTGTTTTCTGTTTTTTTTCTGTATTTCATCTCGGCCGTTTTTTTCGTCTTTCTTTTTTCTATTTTTTTCATTTTTTTAGTGCGGTATATTTGTTTGTTTTCTGTTTTTTTTCTCTATTTCTTCTTGGTGTTTTCTTTTTCTTGTTTCTTTTTTCTGTTGTTTTGTCTTTTTTTTTAGTGTAGTGTTTTACTCTTTGCTTTCTGTTTCTGTTTCTCTTATTGGCGTTTCTTTCTTCTTTCTTTTTCTTTTTCTTTTTTGAGCGTTCTTTTTTTCTTTTTTTTTAGCGATGTGTTTTTCTGTTTTTGTTTTAACGCGTTTTTTTTGTATGTTATTCCCATTTATACAATTTTTTTGGTGTGCCAGAGAGAGAGAGAGAGAGAGAGAGAGAGAGAGAGAGAGAGAGAGAGAGAGAGAGACGCTTTCCCTCAGTCCTCCTAAGCCCGTGGTTCCCAAGCAGGGGTCCATAGAGATTCTAATTATTTTCAAATTTATTATAGTGGAATTAGGAGACATGCAGCTCAGAATAATATCGTCACCTTCGTAAACAAACCGCCCAAGTCATTGTTTTCTACTGTTCAGGAAATCGCAAAAGAACTCATTATTTCATTTGGCTTAAGATTTAGACAGAAATGAAAAGGCCAAATCTCAAACCCTGAATGACGAAGGCAGAAGAAAAAAAGAAAAGAAAAATGAAAAATGAAAAAACGCCGCACTGAAAAAAGGAAAAAAAGAAAATACAAAAACACAGCGCTAAAAATGAAAAAAAAGAAAAGACAGAAAAACACCGCGCTAAAAAGAAAAAAATAGAAAAGACAGAAAAACTCCGCGCTAAAAAGAAAAAAATAGAAAAGACAGAAAAACTCCGCGCTAAAAAGAAAAAAAATAGAAAAGACAGAAAAACACCGCGCTAAAAAGAAAAAAAGAAGAAAACAGACAGAAAAACACCGCGCTAAAAAGAATAAAATAGAAAAGACGGAAAAATACCGCGCTAAAAAGAAAAAAGAAGAAAACAGACAGAAAAACACCGCGCTAAAAAGAAAAAAAATAGAAAAGACAGAAAAACACCGCGCTAAAAAGAAAAAAATAGAAAAGACAGAAAAACACCGCGCTAAAAAGAAAAAAGAAGAAAACAGACAGAAAAACTCCGCGCTAAAAAGAAAAAAGAAGAAAACAGACAGAAAAACTCCGCGCTAAAAAGAAAAAAGAAGAAAACAGACAGAAAAACACCGCGCTAAAAAGAAAAAAGAAGAAAACAGACAGAAAAACACCGCGCTAAAAAGAAAAAAGAAGAAAACAGACAGAAAAACTCCGCGCTAAAAAGAAAAAAGAAGAAAACAGACAGAAAGACTCCGCGCTAAAAAGAAGAAAAGAAGAAAACAGACAGAAAAACTCCGCGCTAAAAAGAAAAAAAAGAAGAAAACAGACAGAAAAACACCGCGCTAAAAAGAAAAAAGAAGAAAACAGACAGAAAAACTCCGCGCTAAAAAGAAAAAAGAAGAAAACAGACAGAAAAACTCCGCGCTAAAAAGAAAAAAAGAAGAAAACAGACAGAAAAACTCCGCGCTAAAAAGAAAAAAAGAAAACAGACATAAAAAAACCGCGCTAAAAATAAAAAAAAAACATACAGAAAAACTCCGCGCTAAAAAGAAAAAAGAAGAAAACAGACAGAAAAACTCCGCGCTAAAAAGAAAAAAAGAAGAAAACAGACAGAAAAACTCCGCGCTAAAAAGAAAAAAAGAAGAAAACAGACAGAAAAACTCCGCGCTAAAAAAAAAGGGCGTCACATGATGAAAAATTGATGTAGACATTAACCTGGAAATCTATGAAAAATGACTCAGGCGATTATTTTATGAGGGTGACGATATTCATACTACTGTACACAATCCTTAAAACTGAATACTTAAGTGCTAGAATGTCTCTGCACTAGCTAAGGGTGCCAGGGTGTCAAACTCACGGCCCACGTCACAAATTTGGCCCTTGGGTGGTCGTGAGTGGCCCGCGATATTCCCTGATTAACCTGCTTCGTTCCTCTTAACTCTTTTTAGGAACAGTGTGTAGCGGGCTTTTTTTTTCTTCATTATTGTTTTCTTTTTTATGCCCTTGAACTGTCTCCTTTGCTGTAAAAAAAAGGGCCCACAGGTGAAGGAGTGACTGGCGAAGGGAACGGGACAAAGAAGGTTGTGAGTCACTGTTTCAAGCAATTTCTCGAGTATTTTCTTTCCTTTTCTTCCTGCCATTTTCTGTGACTCAGCGCGAAGAAAAGAGGAAAGCACTATTCGCTTCATCATATCTGCACGGACAGGAGATTACGACAACCCCCCTCACTCAGTCCTATGTAATCTTCTCTCCGTGGTATATTGAGTAATTAATAATCCCAAGGGGGGAGTCTAAAATCTAAATGAAGTTCACTTTGGTTGGTGATATTTTTTTTGCACTCTTTTCTAAATAATACAATGGTCATTTGTTTTTTCCTTCTATGTTTTCTTTTTCTTTCTTTTTGTGCTCTAATCCGTCTCCATTCCCTGAAAACACACACACACACACACACACACACACACACACACACACACACACACACACACACACACACACACACACACACACACACAGAGCCTTTAATCAATCCAGTTTAATCTTTTTCCGCGATGTCCTGGAGCCCCTACTATCTCTAAGTTTATATAACCCAATGTTCCCTAGAATCGAACACAAGACCACGTTCTTTTGGCCCTAAAGTTCGTTTGATGCAGCATGTGATCGTCTACGTTCATATAATCAAATATTTCTTACAATCGAGCTCAAGAAGGAAAGTTGCAACACGTTCACTTAACCCTCTACATTCATTTGATCCAATATTTGATCCTTTACGTTCATGTCACCCAAAGTTGACGAGAACCGACCCCGAGGAAGATAAGAAGAGGAAGTCACGTTCATTTTTAAGCCAGCACAATCTCCCTTCTGGCGCTTTCTCATCTTCATTCCATTAAAAAAAAGCACAAGAGGGAGTCTATATCAAGCTGACTTTTTTTTTCTATAATGGGATTTTTGTTTTGTTTAGCGCACTTCTTGGAAACATCATTTACTGAAACGTACTTCAACTTTCTTTCATTATTTTTCCTTCTTTCTCTTTGTTCTCTAATCTGTCTCCTTTTCCTGTAAACACACACACACACACACACACACACACACACACACACACACACACCACACACACACACACACCAGACGACTCTTGCCCTTTTATCGTTTTTTTCTTCTTCTGTTTTTCTGTTTCTTTTTGTTTTGTTTTTTCTATAATGGGAATATTATTTTTTTGTTCAGCGCACTTCTTGGAAGCATCATTTACTGGTACTTTTCCTCCATTTTTTTCACCTTCTTTCTCTTTCATTTCTAATCCGTCTCCTTTTATTGTACACACACACAAACACACACACGCACACACACACAGAGAACAGACGACTCTCACCGTTATTGTCACATAATATCCGCAGTCGCTTCCTGTGGTTCTCCTACGACTATTTTTACCCCGGTGTTCACGCGTCATGCCCCCCACTCTACAAACTCTCCGGACATCGCTGAGTAAAACTTTGGAGCATAATCTAAAACAGGTTGACCTTTCGTAGGAGTTTGGGGCATTTCCAGGGGTAGTTTTATGGCATTTCCAGTAGTTTGAGCCTTCTTCTATGCCATGAACCTGGAAAAGCACTCATTAGAACTCCACTGATCTCTTTCTGGCCACTGGAAATAGTTGGTGAGTCGGGCAATACAGACTTTAGAGATATACCGACGCCCGCATCCGTGTCCTCACTAGACACAAGGGGTGTGGCGGGTGTACGGAAATAGAAATAGAGGATGTAAAGTGACTCTGCTAGACTTCGGCCCGTATCCCTAAATGTATCCTGGCCTCTCGTGGAAGTAGTCGGTGTTTAAAGGACTGTTTGGTGATCCTGGTGATAGTTTTACCTGACTTCTGCACCTTCACCGGGAAGACCACTCGTGCAACCCTGTTAATCTGTTCTGGGGCCTTGGAAGACAGTCGTAAGGGGAGTCTGATACTTGACATCCTTCTAAGTAATCCCGTAATATCTAAGTCAATGTGCCTGGTCTCGAATTCTTCCCTACAGCACTATTTTTGTCTTAAGGAAATGGCCAAGGGAGGGAGGGAGGGAGAGCTCTTAAACGTATCAGAGTTCTCACAGTTTGTCTTTTTTTTTGTCGTGAATATTGGCCTCCTCCTCCTCCTCCTCCTCCTCCTTTAAGTTCTTCATAACAACCTCCTTTTATTTACCTTCCTCTTACTCGTCTCGTACTCCCTCTTCTTCCTATTCCTCCTCCTCATCCTCCTTTTGAATTATCTCCTCGTTTACAGCTTTCTCCTCCACTTTCTCCTCAGCCACACATTGGTTAACATACAGACAGCTTTGGCTAGAGAGAGTCCTAGTTTGACGTACTGAAGTGAAGAGTAGAGACAAGGAAAATGCTCTCTCTCTCTCTCTCTCTCTCTCTCTCTCTCTCTCTCTCTCTCTCTCAAGGAGTGTGGTATTTCGTACGTGACTGCCTCTCGTAGTTCTCGTATTCGCTGTATTTCACGTATTTTCCGTATCTTCTCCCCTTGATCAGTTCTTTACGTCACCAAGAACCAACAATATACGACAAATCCTATGAAAATCTTTATGAAAAAATCCATGAAATCCTTATAAAAAAGAATCCTATGAAAATCTTTATGAAAAAATCCCATGAAATATTTATCAAAAAGAATCCTATGAAAATCCTTCAGAAAATAATCTGTGAAAATACTCATGAAAAAATATCACACAGAAACCTTATGAAAAAGGATCCTATGAAAATCCCTATTTAAAAAAAATCCTATGAAATTCTTAGGGAAAAGAATCCTACAAAATTCTTTGGCAAAAAATCCAATGATATCCTTATGAGAAATTCCTATAACCATCCTTTTTGAGAAAGTCCTATGAAAATCCCTATAAAAAACAATCCCATGAAAATCCTTATAACAAAGAATCATTATGAAAAAGAATCGACAGATGACGTGGCACTCCTTATGAAAGAGAGAGAGAGAGAGACGAAGGAGTTATATTCACAAATCCTCTCTCTCTCTCTCTCTCTCTCTCTCTCTCTCTCACACACACACACACACACACACACACACGGCATGCGTGGTAACCTTCGCAGCAATCTTTCCTATAAACTGAACAAACCACGAAAATAATAATAAACATGTCTTAGTAAACCAGACGTTATACCTGACAACTATTTTATGATGGATTAGAATTTACCTGCGTGTGTGTGTGTGTGTGTGTGTGTGTGTGTGTGTGTGTGTATTTGTGTGTGTGCAGCAGTCCCACGCAGCATGTCAGGAACTGCGTCGTAGGAAACATGCCGAGCCCTTTTTCGGACCAATACGTATGCGTAAAGTGTCTCTCAGTGTTTGTGAGGGGCCCCGCCCCTCACAGCAGTCCACGCAACATGTCAGGAAATGCGTCGTAGGAAATGTGGCGCGCCCCTTTTTCAGAGCAAAACGTATGCGCAATATATCTATCACTCTTTGGGGCCGCATTTAAAACATATATCATCACCCAAGTAGGCTACACCTATTTGACAAGCCTTTCGTGGGAGTTTTGGGCATTTCCAGGAGTAGTTTTATGAACCTGGTGGCAGTTTGACCGTTCTTCTGCATGTACCCTGAACCTAAAGAAACAACTATTTGACAAGCCTTTCGTAGGAGGTTTGGGCATTTCCCGGAGTAGTTTTATGACCTTGGTGGGAGTTTGACCCTTCCTCTGTACTATGAACCCCCCCAAAACGCTCATTAGAACCCGTCTGATCCCTCTTTGGCCTTTAGAAATAATCGATGTGAAAACCGAAAGTCTTATAAAACCAACCTTTGTTATCAGTGCCCTGCTGATGTGAGAACCGAAAAAGTCTTATAAAACCGACCTTTGTTATCAGTGCCCTGCTGATGTGAGAACCGAAAAAGTCTTATAAAACCGACCTTTGTTATCAGTGCCCTGCTGATGTGAGAACCGAAAAAGTCTTATAAAACCGACCTTTGTTATCAGTGCCCTGCTGATGTGAGAACCGAAAAAGTCTTATAAAACCGACCTTTGTTATCAGTGCCCTGCTGATGTGAGAACCGAAAAAGTCTTATAAAACCGACCTTTGTTATCAGTGCCCTGCCCCTTAATATTTTTTTTTCAACAGTAAAGGAAACAACTCAAGGGCAAAAAAAAAGATAAAACAATAATGAAAAAAAAAGCCCGCCAATTACTGATCCTATTAAAAGAGTTAAGAGGAGTGGCCAAAAGAGAGGTCAGTTTCAAGAGGAGAGGTGTCTGGATACTCTCCTCTTGAAAAGTAAGGAATCACTGATGGAAAATAAATATGGTTGAGTCAGTATCCAAAATATCTCTTGACACCACAGACCACGTCTATAAGTCTGGAAGCTTTCATTTTATATCATTCAAGTGTGATTTACAAGTCAAGTGGCTGAGAGAGAGAGGTAAAGAAACACGGGAAATAGTCCTTTGCCGTTTCTTGAAGGCTGTTGCAATATTGGCGTCATATCATGTAATACATATAGATAGATATCATATTTGTCCCATCATATTCAAATTCACCTTCACACAGCATAACACATTCATAGTCACATCATGTAATATGTTTTTCATCGTGTTCATGTCATGTCATATCCTCATTATAGCCACATCACATTCATATTGATAACAGCCTGCCACACCCCAGTCATAGGGTGGTATTCACATTCATTCCTTACTCACATCATATCACCCAATCTTATTTTTATTCATACAATTTATTCATATCTTTTCCATCTATCCATCTATTCCATCTTCACATCCATGTTACATGTTTATATTCATAGTTATATATGTTATTCGTATCCATACCCACATCATATATTATATTCATGTCATATTTAAAAAATCACATCATATTCATATTATGTTCTTAATTAATTAATCATACCATATACATATTCATGTCACATAGTCACATCCCTGTCATAGGGCATCATACTCATATATTCACATCAAAGAATATTCACATATAATACATATGTCATACAGGCTATTTTATAAACTATATCATTGGCTGTTATAATGCCGGTCAAACCCTCATCTTCCTTTATTTAATACACCCGTCATGGATTTAAACCCACTGGCTGTACTAACCGTGGCTACTTGGTCTTTTCTTCTTCTTATTATTATTATTATCTTCCCTTCTCGCCATCATTCTCAGCACGCGTCAGCCCCTCATCGTCCCCATGGCCGCGTACACACGTGTCAATCTGTTTCGTGTCCCCTCCAGTCCCCGCCTAACGTTTTGAACCAGCAAGGCAAGCAACGTCGTTATAAATCTCCCCATTCTCCTCCTCCCCCCCTTCTTCGTATACTTCTTCTTCTTCTTCATCTTCTCCGTCTTCTTCTTCTTCTTCTTCTTCTTCTTCTTCTTCTTCTTCTTCTTCTTCTTCTTCTTCTTCTTCTTCTTCTTCTTCTTCTTCTTCTTCTTCTTCTTCTTCTTCTTTCTCTCTTCCCTTCCTTCCTTCCTTCCTTCAAACGATGCAGCAGTCTGCCAATCAATGGGGGCATACGCCGGGGGTGCGTCGCCTCGCCCACCCCACAGATATCGGCAGGAGTTATTTTTCGAAGACCCGTCCGCCACTGGAACAGCTTTCCAGCAGAAGTAGTTTGCTCGAAAGCGATAATTTCCTTCCAAGATCGCACTGGTCGTCACTTTGCTGCGTCAGGGGCGAGCTCGAAGTGCCCGCGCGTGCGTACAAAAGTGCTTCAGTCTGTGGCGCAGGTCTCTCAATTGGCTGACGAGCTGATTCACATGTCGCTAAAGCAGGCAGCCTCGTGATGAACCAGCAGGCTTTTTGTTGCCTGCCCTCCCATGTTTTCACGCTTGCTCCTCATCTTCCTCCTCCTCTTCCATTTCCTTCTTCCTCACCGCGGCTTCCTCACGTTTTCAAAGGGCTCGTACAGGCTGTTCTCGACCACCTCGGTCCTGCGAGTGTTGTCCAAGGGCTCGTACAGGCTGTTCTCGACCACCTCGGTCCTGCGGGTGTTGTCCAAGGTCTCGTACAGGCTGTTCTCGACCACCTCGGTCCCACGAATGTTCTCCACGGTCTCGTACAGGCTGTTCTCGACCACCTCGGTCCCACGAATGTTCTCCACGGTCTCGTACAGGCTGTTCTCGACCACCTCGGTCCCGCGAATGTTCTCCACGGTCTCGTACAGGCTGTTCTCGACCACCTCGGTCCCGCGAATGTTCTCCACGGTCTCGTACAGGCTGTTCTCGACCACCTCGGTCCTGCGGGTGTTGTCCAAGGTCTCGTACAGGCTGTTCTCGACCACCTCGGTCCGGCGGGTGTTGTCCAAGGTCTCGTACAGGCTGTTCTCGACCACCTCGGTCCTGCGGGTGTTGTCCAAGGTCTCGTACAGGCTGTTCTCGACCACCTCGGTCCCGCGAATGTTCTCCACGGTCTCGTACAGGTTGTTCTCGACCACCTCGGTCTCGCCTTGGAATCGCATCCTCACATCTGCGGGTGTGTCGAGGACATGCTGGGACCGATAACAGAAGGTACTACTGCTGCCACTACTACTACTACTACTACTACTTTTTTTTTTTTTTTTTGAAACGGGCCTCCATCTATTAGAGTTGCGTTGTGAGCGGTATATTTTCTCATATCCTTTCACAAAGCAATTCATTGGCCCCACCCCGCCAATGACTGTGGCCGACAACCATCTTTATTTAATATTACAAACTTTACTGAACATTTTATTTTTAAGCTAACAGAGCTTGTGGTTGATACGACTATCAACCACCGTCGCCTCAAAGTCCAGGTCAGCAATGCGGGTGGTTTTGGGTGCAGGTGACCTGGTTCCTCTCAGGCAGACCAAGGCTGACCTCAGGAGGGAGAAGGACAGCCTGCATCTTATCCAGGCGACCACACTGCTTCTTGTCTGTTATTTCTTATCCGCCAGTGTTTCGGCGAGTCTTGCATAGACTGCGCCCTTGGTCCCATCCCTCCTGCCGTCGTGAATACTACCGGGGTGAAGGAGCTGGTCCACATTCTGTATTCTTTCTTCATATGCTCTGTTCTTCTCTTGTTCGTTTCTTCTGTGGGCTGCATCAAGGGTCAGGTCTCTGTGGCAATCAAAGATCCTTATATCAAAGTATGCCCTTTGTCCACGAGTCCAAAACCCTCTGGCGCTAACATCCACTCGTGCTTCGTTCGAAACATTAGCGGTGCGTCTGGCGAGGTGTTCGCCTTGCAGAGGGAGCAGCATGGGTTCCACAGTCACGTCGTGGCAGACTTCTTTCAGCATCTGAGCTGTTACGTCTCTTACTTCATCATGTCTCATGCAGACGAAACCTCCTCTCTTGCATGTCATGGCATGATTTTGGTTGAAGGGTGAGCCACAGTTACACATGTTTGGGAGCCCATCCACTGGCCAGCCATACCTGAGGGCAAGGGCATCAGTAAATTCTTTTTTGTTTAAGTTGAAGCCTTTTGCCCTGATAGGTAGTGTGGTTAGCCAGTTTGAAGCGCCCACTTCCTGTGCAATATCTGTCCTCCTCCTTGTGTCTTCTGGAGTTCTCTCATTAGGTCCTCAGAGTGTCTCTGTTTTCCTTCTCTGTTTTTGGAGATTTCATTCCTTGTGAGCCTAATATCTTGAGGTTGTCTTCTCCCTTTCATTTTGATTGGTAATATATCCGGTCAAGGAGGCTGTGATTCGGATTGTGATTTGTGCAGATTCACACTCAGATGAATTGCAGGTGAGTGATGCAGCCCACCCATTCTGGCAGCAACTCCAGCAATCTTCTCTCCTGGTCACTGGGACATCTCCCATTTGCTATCGCCGGTATGAAGGTGTTTCTGATAGCATCTTCCAGAGGTTCTAGTAGCGAGCAACATCAGGAACTGTCCTCATGAGGTAGTTCCATTTATGACACACCGTACGTAAATGCTGCGTAGGCTGCCTGCGGTTCTGTTTTGGCGATCTCGCTCAGTCTCTGCAGTTCGGACTCCCAGCGCTTTACAGCCGTTTTCACATATTCGGTTTTGTATTCAGCTGTTCCAATGGCTGCCCCGAGGTGTCTTTCTCCAGTCACTGACAGTTTCACGTTACTGCCCTGGAATGCTACTACTACTACTACTACCACTACTACTACTACTACTACTACTACTACTACCACTACTACTACTACTACTACTACTACTACTGGTACTACTATTGCTACTACTTCTGTTATTACTACTACTACTACTACTACTTTTTTTTTCTAATACTACTACTACTACGGGCCTCCATCTATTAGAGTTGCGTTGTGAGCGGTATATTCTCTCATATCCTTTCACAAAGATTCATTCCCATCTGCCAATGACTGTGGCCGACAACCATCTTTATTTAGTATTACAAACCTTACTAAACATTTTATTTTTAAGCTAACAGACTACTACAACTACTACTACTACTACTACTACTACTCCTACTACATTTTTTACTACTACTACTACTACTACTACTACTACTACTACTACTACTACTACTACTACTACTACTACTACTACTACTACTACTACTACTACTACTACTACTACTACTACTACTACTACTACTACTACTACTACTACTACTACTACTACTACTACTACTACTACTACTACTACTACTACTACTACTACTACTACTACTACTTTTTTTTTTCTACTACATAAATGATACCTCCACCCATGTTTATTTTCCCGACACATAATCATGGAGGGCTCCATAGCTTGGAGGTCATTAGCCCCAACTCTGTTCGCTAATGACTGTGGCATCCAACCATATCACTAATACTACCTGACACTAAGTCACCTATCATCTATTACGTCTAGATTCCCCTTTCCTTCCCTACTCCAGTCACTCCCGACCCACCCTAATGTCACTCTCCACCACTGTGGCTTCATAGTCCATATTGGAGATGTTGGTGGCTTTTGGGCCAGAGTGTCTGGTGCCCCTGAGACATAGGATGGCCGACCTGAGCAGGGAGAACGAGAGGCGACACCTCATCCAGGCGACAACGTGACTCCTTGGCTGATGCTTCTTTTCTGAGATTAGTTCCGC
This sequence comes from Eriocheir sinensis, assembly GCF_024679095.1. Classification (NCBI taxonomy): domain Eukaryota; kingdom Metazoa; phylum Arthropoda; class Malacostraca; order Decapoda; family Varunidae; genus Eriocheir; species Eriocheir sinensis. The sequence continues at coordinate 34,352 of NW_026111767.1, read as the reverse complement.
GAGGCGTGCGTAGAAGCATTGGGCCGTGGGACCCATCCCGCCGGATGTGGTGAAGACGAAGGGGGTGAAGCTGCCCTGATCCACATGTTGGATTCTTTCACCGTATGCCCTTGTCTTCTCCTGCTCGTTCCTGTGGTGGGCAGCTTGCAGGGGCAGCTCACGGTGACAGGCAGCCATCGGGTCGAATATGCGGATGTCCATGAACGCCCGTTGTCCGCGCACCCAGAATCCGCGGGCACTTACATCAACCCGTGCCTCCTGTGAGGTATTGGCCGTCCTGTACCGAAGGTGTTCGCCGTCCAGGGGAAGCAGTGTCGGCTCGGTAGTGACGTCTTGGCATACCTCCCCGAGCATGCTGGCTGTCAGATCCCTCACTTCATCGTGTCGAATACAGACGAAGCCTCCTTTTTTACATGTCATGGTGTGGGTGACATCATTTGGTGATCCACATGCACAGAGATCAGGCAGTCCCTCAATCGGCCAGCCATATCTCAGAGCAATGGCGTCGACAAATTCTTGTTTGTTGAGGCTGAAGCCCTTTGCTCTGATTGGTAATGACGTTAGCCAGTTAGAGGCGCCTGCCTCCTGTGCTGTGTGTATTTTTCTACCCATTTCTGTGGACAGGTGGTGTGTAAGACGGTCCAGCTCGTCTTTTTGGGCCTGTTGCCTTTCTTCTGAGATTTTTCTTTTAATATCTCTTATTTCTGTTTGGTCTATCTCTCCCTCTGCCTCCTGAGCGATGATCCTGTTGATGAGTGACCTGGTAAGGCTGATGGAGTTTTGGTTCTCCTTATCTGCCAGCTTCTCAGGGTTGGTGATCCCCATCCCACCCAGTCTTGGGGGAAGTGCTAGCACTACTACTACTACTACTACTACTACTACTACTACTACCATTATTATTATTATTGCATTTAACTTTTTTTTCTCTTTCTCTCTTTCACACACACACACACACACACACACACTACTGTAATAGCATTGCTTAGCGGGACTCTTTTTTTTCATCTTTTTCCCTTGATCTGCTTACTCTGCTGTAAAGAGAGAGAGAGAGAGAGAGAGAGAGAGAGAGAGAGAGAGAGAGAGAGAGAGAGAGAGAGAGAGAGAGAGAGAGAGAGAGAGATTTACCTTCTTTGGATATCCTTCGCTCCCGGAAACGCCACATCACCGCGACAAGAACAACAAGAACACCAACACCTATCATTGCCGACACAACGATGATGGTGATGGTGGTTGTGGTGATGGTGGTTGTAGGGGTGGTGGTGGTTGTGATCGTAGGGGTGGGGTGGTGGTGGTGGTGGTGGTGGTGATGGTGGTTGTAGGGGTGGTGGTGGTGGTGGTGGTCGTACGGGTGGTGGTGGTGGTGATGGGGATGTAGGTGCAGTTTATCCATGAGAGACTTTGACTTGTGTATCCTTTTACAGTGCATGGTCGATTCGGGTACTGTGATCTCCACCTTGAGGGCCCGTGAGCCTCAACAGTAACAGCCCGGTAATCAGGGAAGTAGCCTGTTCTGAGGCACCCAAGAGCACAGTCACCAGCCTGTACTTCAAACTGAAGACCGTAGCCATTGATGCCGCCATAGTTCAACACACGTGCCCACAACCTCCACCACTGTGCGTCCCCAGGGAAGCAAGTGGCGTCCAGCGTGAACCAGGCGTCACTCAGCAAGCCATCGCCCGCCGCCACGAGCCTGATGCCTTTGAACCCTGGATCGGGGTGCACGTATAAGGTGGTGCTCCAGGCGCCCCTGTTATGTTCCCTGGTGGTAAAGTTCTTCCATTCCTCATCCCCCGAGATGGTAATTTGGGCAGGGCAGTGTGGGTTCCAGTAGGGTCTGAAGGAATTTCTGGCCGCAAGCAACGATGACTCAATAAACACCAAGAGTAAGGGCAGCCTGGCCTTCATCGTGGCTCACCGTGTGTGTGTGTGTGTGTGCAGGGGAAGAGTGTTGAGTCTTGAGTGTTGAGCTTCTAAAGACTGCTGAGGCGTTCACTTTCGTATCTTCGCAGCGACTCGTGGCCTCCCTTTTCTTGGAGACGCAATTCAGCGTGCAGCGACCACTCCCGGCAGGACGAGAGAGACACTGGGGAGAAATGGCTGTGCCTGTGATTATATACTGGGCGCCTTTTAGATAATTTTCCTACAGTTTCCAGATCTGGGACAGGATGTTTCGTGCGTGACTTGCCGTGTACTACTTGACGCCTCGAAACAACTTACTCCGGGCTCAAAGTACGACTGTTACTCAGCGCCACAGAGAACATCAAGCGGGAGCTCACGGGTGACTTTCTCTGTTCAAGGTGCAGAAGCTGAGTAAAACTATCGCGAGGATCACAGAACAGTCCATGCTGGAATGTCTCAGCACCTTTCAATAGAGGCTTTTCAAACAGGCGAACTGAGGCGCCGAGACGCTTGAAAATGCGGCTTTTTGTCTCCCTTGCAGCCGACGGAAGGAAGGGAAATGATCAGGGAAGAATGGACACGAAAGGAAGGGAAATGATCAGAGAAGAATGGACACGAAAGGAAGGGAAATGATCAGAGAAGGATGGACACGAAATGAAGGGAAATGATCAGAGAAGAATGGACACGAAAGGAAGGGAAATAACCAGAGAAGAATGGACACGAAAGGAAGGGAAATGATCAGAGAAGAATGGACACGAAAGGAAGGGAAATGATCAGAGAAGAATGGACACGAAAGGAAGGGAAATGATCAGGGAAGGATGGACACGAAAGGAAGGGAAATGATCAGAGAAGAATGGACACGAAAGGAAGGGAAATGATCAGAGAAGAATGGACACGAAAGGAAGGGAAATGATCAGAGAAGAATGGACACGAAAGGAAGGGAAATGATCAGGGAAGAATGGACACGAAAGGAAGGGAAATGATCAGAGAAGAATGGACACGAAAGGAAGGGAAATGATCAGAGAAGAATGGACACGAAAGGAAGGGAAATGATCAGAAGAATGGACACGAAAGGAAGGAAATGATCAGGGAAGAATGGACACGAAAGGAAGGGAAATGATCAGGGAAGGATGGACACGAAAGGAAGGGAAATGATCAGGGAAGAATGGACACGAAAGGAAGGGAAATGATCAGAGAAGAATGGACACGAAAGGAAGGGAAATGATCAGAGAAGAATGGACACGAAAGGAAGGGAAATGATCAGGGAAGAATGGACACGAAAGGAAGGGAAATGATCAGGGAAGGATGGACACGAAAGGAAGGGAAATGATCAGGGAAGAATGGACACGAAAGGAAGGGAAATGATCAGAGAAGAATGGACACGAAAGGAAGGGAAATGATCAGGGAAGAATGGACACGAAAGGAAGGGAAATGATCAGAGAAGAATGGACACGAAAGGAAGGGAAATGATCAGGGAAGAATGGACACGAAAGGAAGGGAAATGATCAGGGAAGAATGGACACGAAAGGAAGGGAAATGATCAGGGAAGAATGGACACGAAAGGAAGGGAAATGATCAGGGAAGAATGGACACGAAAGGAAGGGAAATGATCAGAGAAGAATGGACACAAAAGGAAGGGAAATAATCAGAGAAGAATGGACACAAAAGGAAGGGAAATGATCAGAGAAGAATGGACACGAAAGGAAGGGAAATGATCAGAGAAGGATGGACACGAAAGGAAGGGAAATGATCAGAGAAGGATGGACACGAAAGGAAGGGAAATGATCAGAGAAGAATGGACACGAAAGGAAGGGAAATGATCAGAGAAGGATGGACACGAAAGGAAGGGAAATAACCAGAGAAGAATGGACACGAAAGGAAGGGAAATGATCAGAGAAGGATGGACACGAAAGGAAGGGAAATGATCAGGGAAGAATGGACACGAAAGGAAGGGAAATGATCAGAGAAGGATGGACACGAAAGGAAGGGAAATGATCAGGGAAGAATGGACACGAAAGGAAGGGAAATGATCAGAGAAGGATGGACACGAAAGGAAGGGAAATGATCAGGGAAGAATGGACACGAAATGAAGGGAAATGATCAGAGAAGAATGGACACGAAAGGAAGGGAAATGATCAGGGAAGAATGGACACGAAAGGAAGGGAAATGATCAGAGAAGGATAGACACGAAAGGGAAGAAAGAAGAAAAGGAATACAAAGGAAAAAAAAGAAGAACAAGGGACCAAGAACAACAACAATAACAAGATTAAATTAAAGAAGAAGAATAAAAGGTTAACAAAAGAAGGGAAAAAATAGAAAATACCAAAGAGAAGAAAGAAAGCAGAGAGAGAGAGAGAGAGAGAGAGAGAGAGAGAGAGAGAGAGAGAGAGAGAGAGAGAGAGAGAGAGAGAGAGAGAGAGAGAGAGAGAGAGAGAGAGAGAGAGAAAGGAAGTCTGAGTCTGAGTGTATGTGATACGAAGTTATGACTCTCCCTCCTCCACCTCCTCCTCCTCCTTCTTTTCCTCCTCCTTCTTTTCCTCCTCCTCCTTCTCCTCCTGCTCCTCCTTTAATTGTATATAATGGAATAGTGAAATTTGGATATCAGTTCCGGAGACTTTACTAACACTTGTCAAGCTAATCAATTATCTCTCTCTCTCTCTCTCTCTTTTCCGTCTTCATATAATTAATAACCCGTGTTATTCCCTTATGCTTTCGTTCAGTAAGTTTGTTGATCGTGTTTCTTTATGTTTATTTTTTTCTCTTCTCTCGTTTGTGTGTCCCATATTTTTGTGCCTCAGTGGTCAGTTTGTCTTCGTCCAGGTTGCATCAGCAGGTATCATTCTTAAACTCCCTTTCGGTTTTCCCATGACTAATTTCACGTCCCATTCCCTTTAAGTTTCGTTCGGTTAATCTGCTTCAGTGTGTATTCGTGAACTCCCTTTCGGTTCTCTTATGATTAATTTCACGTCCCAATCCCTTTAATCTTCGTTCGGTTAATCTGCTTCAGTCTCTTCGTGAACTCCCTTTCGGTTCTCTTATGATTAATTTCACGTCCCAATCCCTTTAATCTTCGTTCGGTTAATCTGCTTCAGTGTGTATTCGTGAACTCCCAGGAAGGGGTCGGGTAACCTTTCCCTGCAGGCCATACACTCAAGCGATGCGGCGCCCAGGGAACCCATATTTGATACCGTTTTCGTAGGAGTTTGGGTCATTTTCAGGGCTAGTTGAAAGACCCTGGTGATGGTTGGACCCTTCTTCTGTACCCTGAAAGTGAAAAAAAACCTCATGAAAACCCGAGTGATATCCTTTTCAACTCTTGCAAATAGTTGACATGAGAAGTGTGTGTGTGTGTGTGTGTGTGAGAGAGAGAGAGTCTGGAGACAACAAAGGCTTGCTGGTGACAGGATATCGTTTCCGCTGCTGATAACATGAGTACACGTGACACCTTTTTTTTTTTTTTTTTTTTTACAGCAAAGGAGACAGCTCAAGGGCACAAAAAAGTAAACATTAATAAAAAAAAAAGCCCGCTACTCGCTGCTCCTAAAAAGAATCCAAAGAGGTGGCCGAAAGATAAGTCAGTTTCCGGAGGAGAGGTGTCCTGATACCCTCCTCTTGAAAGAGTTCAAGTCGTAGGCAGGAGGAAATACAGATGAAGGAAGATTATTCCAGAGTTTACCAGCGTGAGGGATGAAAGAGTGAAGATGCTGGTTAACTCTTGCATAAGGGGTTTGGACAGTATAGGGATGAGCATGAGTAGAAAGTCGAGTGCAGCGGGGCCGCGGGAGGGGGGGAGGCATGCAGTTAGCAAGTTCAGAAGAGCAGTCAGCGTGGAAATATCGATAGAAGATTGAAAGAGAGGCAACATTGCGGCGGAATTTAAGAGGTAGAAGACTATCAGTATGAGGAGGAGAGCTGATGAGACGAAGAGCCTTTGCCTCCACTCTGTCCAGAAGAGCTGTGTGAGTGGAGCCCCCCCACACATGAGATGCATACTCCATACGAGGGCGGACAAGGCCCCTGTATATGGACAGCAACTGTGCAGGGGAGAAGAACTGGCGGAGACGGTACAGAACGCCCAGCCTCGAGGAAGCTGATTTAGTAAGAGATGAGATATGAAGTTTCCAGTTGAGATTTTGAGTTAAGGATAGACCGAGGATGTTTAGTGTTGAGGAAGGTGATAGCTGGGTGTTGTCAAAGAATAGGGGATAGTTGTTTGGAAGATTGTGTCGAGTGGATAGGTGGAGAAACTGTGTTTTGAGGCGTTGAAGGACACCAGGTTCTTCTTGCCCCAATCGGAAATAATAGTAAGGTCTGAGGCTGCGTTCTGCAGCCTCCAGCCTTGAGTCGTTAAGTTCCTGAAGGGTGGGTCTTCTATTAAAAGAAGTTGAATAATGCAGAGTGGAATCATCGGCGTAGGAATGGATAGGACAGTTCGTTTTGGAAAGAAGATCATCAATGAACAACAGAAAAAGAGTGGGAGATAGGACAGAACTCTGTGGGACACCACTGTTAATAGATTTAGGGGAAGAACAGTGACCGTCTACCACGGCAGAAATAGAACGGTCAGAAAGGAAACTGGAGATAAAGGTACAGAGAGAAGGATAGAAACCGTAGGAGGGTAGTTTAGAAAGCAAAGATTTGTGCCAGACCCTATCAAAAGCTTTTGATATGTCCAGCGCAATAGCAAAAGTTTCACCGAAACGGCTAAGAGAGGATGACCAAGAGTCAGTTAAGAAGGTAGGAGATCACCAGTAGAACGCCCCTTGCGGAACCCATACTGGCGATCAGATAGAAGGTCAGAAGTGGAAAGGTGCTTTTGAATCTTACGGTTAAGGATTGATTCAAAAGCTTTAGATAGACAAGAAAGTAAAGCAATAGGACGGTAGTTTGAGGGATTGGAACGGTCACCCTTCTTAGGTACAGGCTGTGTGAAGGCATACTTCCAGCAAGAAGGAAAGGTAGATGTTGACAGGCAGAGGCGAAAGAGTTTGACCAGGCAGGGTGACAGCACGGAGGCACAGTTTTTAAGGACAATAGGAGGCACTCCATCAGGTCCATAAGCCTTCTGAGGATTGAGGCCAGAGAGGGCAAAGAAAACATCATTTTGAAGAATCTTTATAACAGGCATAAAGGAGTCAGAGGGGGGATGAGTAGGAGGAATATGCCCAGAATCGTCCAGAGTGGAGTTTTTAGAAAAAGTTTGAGAGAAGAGTTCAGCCTTAGAGATAGATGAGACGGCAGTGTTGCCGTCAGGACTGAGGAGTGGATGGAAAGATGAAGAAGTGAAGTTGGAGGAGATGATTTTGGCTAGATGCCAGAAGTCACGGGAAGAGTTAGAGAAAGCAAGGTTTTGACATTTTCTATTAATGAAAGAATTTTTGGTTAGTCGGAGAATAGATTTGGCACGATTTCGGGCAGAAATGTAAAGTTCATAATTAGCATTAGTTTGAAGGCTCTGGTATCTTTTGTGAGCTACCTCTCTATCATTGACAGCACGAGAACAAGCGTGATTAAACCAAGGCTTTTAGCGTGAGGAGTAGAAAGAACGAGGAATGTATGCCTCCATTCCAGAGACAATCACCTCTGTGATGCGCTGAGCACACACAGAGGGTCTCTATCCTGGAAGCAATAATCATTCCACGGGAATGGAGCACATCCTCAGGTCGTCCCACCGAGCTGAAGCAAATGCCAGAAGCATCGCCTCTTCGGTGGGTCCAGAGGATGTACAGGAGCGATAGGACAGGATGCAGAAATAAGATTGTGATCGGAGGAGCCCAACGGAGAGAACAGTTTGACAGAATAAGCAGAAGGGTTTGAGGTAAGGAAGAGGTCTAGAATGTTGGGCCGATCTCCAAGACGGTCAGGAATACGTGTAGGGTGCTGGACCAACTGCTCTAGGTCGTTGAGGATAGCAAAGTTGTAGGCTTGTTCACCAGGATGGTCAGTGAAAGAGGATGAAAGCCAAAGTTGGTAGGAACATTGAAATCTCCTAGGATGGAGATTTCAGCGAAGGGAGAGTGGGTCAAGATGTGCTCCACTTTAGAATTCAAATAGTCAAAGAATTTTACATAGTTGGTAGAGTTAGGTGAGAGATAAACAGCACAGATGTATTTAGTAATAGAATGACAGTGAAGTCTTAACCAGATGGTGGAAAATTCAGAAGAGTCAAGGTCGTGGGCACGAGAGCAAGTGATGTCGTTGCGCACGTAGGCGCAACATCCAGCTTTGGATTGAAATTTAGGATAGAGATAGTAGGAGGGAACAGAGTAGAGATTGCTGTCAGTAGCCTCAGAAACCTGTGTTTCGGTAAGGAAGAGAAGGTGAGGTTTAGAGGAGGAGAGATGATGTTCCACAGAATGAAAATTAGAGCGAAGACCGCGAATGTTGCAGAAATTGAGAAGAAAGAGGTTCGAGGAGTTATCAAGACACCTCTCGGGTCGGCAGCCAGAAGGGGAGTCCTCCCTGGGGGAATTTGTGGTCCCCCCCCCAGGCGGGGACTCCGAGGCATTGCTTAATTGAGCCATTTTGAATTTTGAATTTTGGAAAAAAGGTGTATATATTATGTGAATGTAGTGTGGTGTGGATAAAGAGAGGATCTGTCTTTAGAGAGCATGCTGAACTACTCTCCGGTGTTGGTGAGACAATAGGGAAACGGTTAGTGAGGACATGGGAAGGGTCTTTGGAGGGCTTCAGCTCCCTTCTCACCTCCCATATATACCTCACCGGGAGTGGCTTGCGCCCGTTCGGTAGGTGTCTTCCTACCTACTCCAGCCTACGACAAGAAGGAGAAGAAGATGAAGATGAAGAAGGTGAAGAAATAGAAGAAAGGAATAGAAAGAGCACATTAGAGGAATTAAGAGGAAGAAAGAAGAAAAATGAAAAGAAAGAGAGGAAGAGAAAAAAAAAGGAAAAAAAAAAAAGAAGGAAAAGGAAAAGAAAGAGGAAGAAAAAGAAGGAAAGGAAAAAAGAGGAAAGAGAAGAAGAAAGAAAAAGAAAAGAGAAAGAGGAAAACGAAAAAGAAAAAGAAAAGAAAATGATCAAAGTGAAAAAACAAATAAGACGAAAAAAAAAGAAAAAAGGAAAATAAAAATAAAAAAGAGGAAAAATAAGAGGAAAGAGAAGAAGAAGAGAGGAAGAAGAAAAAGAAGGAGAAGGAGAAGAAGAAATGAGAATAAGATAAAAAGAAAAACGAAGAGGAAGCAGAAGAAGAAAAAGAAGAAGAAGAAGAAACGAAAATAAAATAAAAAGGAAAAAGGAGAGGAAGAAGAAGAAGCAGATGAAGAAGAAGAAGATTAGAAGATGAAAAAGAAGAAATAAAGAAATAAATATAAAGAGGAAAGAGAAGAAGCTAAAGAAGAAGAGGAAGCTGAAACGAGTCGGCCATCAATCTCATAATCTAACCTTTGGACTCACTGAAGAAGCAAAAAAAAAAAAAAAAAAAAAAAAAAATCAGATCCCCAGTAGAACGCGTCGCCTTCCAGTCCCCATTACTCTTGGCGCAATCATGAACAGGTCAGGTCAATACTAGAGGTCATCAGGGCAGAAAATGAAAATCGGCATATTCAGAGAAGGGAAAAAATGCCGCTGAGATTGAAAGGGTGACTGTGTGTGTGTGTGTGTGTGTGTGTGTGTGTGATTAGTGAGGAAGTAGAAATATGAAGGAAAAAGGGAAGGGAGAGGAGGGAGAAATATTAAGGGAAGAGAAAGGAAGGAATAATATGAAGAAGGGAGAAGGAGGAAATAAATAGGGAAGAGGAGAAGAGAGAAGAGACGGAGGGAAAGGGGGAGAGCAGGAAGAGAGGAAAGGAGGAAACTAAAAGAAGAGAGAAAACAAAAAAAATAAAAATAACGAGAAAAAAAATGAAAATGAATATACCCATGAAAGAGAGAGAGAGAGAGAGAGACAGAGAGAGAGAGAGAGAGAGAGAGAGAGAGAGAGAGAGAGAGAGAGAGAGAGAGAGAGAGAGAGAGAGAGAGAACAAATGATAAGAGTTCTCCAATATTAGTCTCTCTCTCTCTCTCTCTCTCTCTCTCCAGAATGAATGAAAATATACGCACATTCACTTACGCACGTAACAATTTAAGCATGTACACACACACACACACACACACACACACACACACACACACACACACACACTGATTATTATTATTATTATTATTATTAATATTAATATTATTATTATGATTATTATTATTATTATTATTATTATTATTATTATTATTATCATTATTATAAGTAACTCCGGCTTATCATTAACCATTCTTCCTCCAAGAGCATAACTGGGCTGCGGCTTCCATCACACAGGAAGTTGAGGCGTGAAACAGTCTCTCCTCCATTGATACTGATAGCGCCACTCGCCAGCATGGTCCCGCGACACTGTTTGTTGACTTCCCATCGTGCTCCGTGGCCACTAACGCATGATTCGTAGCGTTCATAAACATATTAGCTGGACCCACCCCTGACTTCCCATCGTGCCCCGTGGTAGCGGTCACTAACGCATGATTCGTAGCGTTCATAAACATATTAGCTGGACCCACCCCTGACTTCCCATCGTGCCCCGTGGTAGCGGTCACTAACGCATGATTCGTAGCGTTCATAAACATATTAGCTGGACCCACCCCTGACTTCCCGTCGTGCCATAAACATATTAGCTGGACCCACCCCTGACTTCCCATCGTGCTCCGTGGTAGCGGTCACTAACGCATGATTCGTAGCGTTCATAAACATATTAGCTGGACCCGCCCCTGACATCCCGTCGTGCCCCGTGGTAGCCCACTAACGCATGATTCGTAGCGTTCATAAACATATTAGCTGGACCCACCCCTGACTTCCCATCGTGCCCCGTGGTAGCGGTCACTAACGCATGATTCGTAGCGTTCATAAACATATTAGCTGGACCCACCCCTGACTTCCCATCGTGCCCCGTGGTAGCGGTCACTAACGCATGATTCGTAGCGTTCATAAACATATTAGCTGGACCCACCCCTGACTTCCCATCGTGCCCCGTGGTAGCGGCCACTAACGCATGATTCGTAGCGTTCATAAACATATTAGCTGGACCCACCCCTGACTTCCCATCATGCTCCGTGGTAGCGGTCACTAACGCATGATTCGTAGCGTTCATAAACATATTAGCTGGACCCACCCCTGACTTCCCATCGTGCCCCGTGGTAGCGGTCACTAACGCATGATTCGTAGCGTTCATAAACATATTAGCTGGACCCACCCCTGACTTCCCATCGTGCCCCGTGGTAGTGGTCACTAACGCATGATTCGTAGCGTTCATAAACATATTAGCTGGACCCACCCCTGACTTCCCATCGTGGTCCGTGGTAGCGGTTACTAACGCCAGTTCTTCTCCCCTGCACAGATGCTGTCCATATAGAGTGGCCTTGTCCGCCCTCGTATGGAGTATGCATCTCATGTGGGGGCTCCACCACAGCTCTTCTGGACAGAGTGGAGGCTAAGGTTCTTCGTCTCATCAGCTCTCCTCCTCATACTGATAGTCTTCTACCTTTTAAATTCCGCCGCAATGTTGCCTCTCTTTCTATCTTCTATCGATATTTCCACGCTGACTGCTCTTCTGAACTTGCTTACTGCATGCCTCCCCCCCTCCCGCGGCCCCGCTGCACTCGACTTTCTACTCATGCTCATCCCTATACTGTCCAAACCCCTTATGCAAGAGTTAACCAGCATCTTCACTCTTTCATCCCTCACGCTGGTAAACTCTGGAACAATCTTCCTTCATCTGTATTTCCTCCTGCCTACGACTTGAACTTTTTCAAGAGGAGGGTATCAGGACACCTCTCCTCCCGAAACTGACCTATCTTTCGGCCACCTCTTTGGATTCTTTTTAGGAGCAGTGAGTAGCGGGCTTTTTTTTTATTAATGTTTGCTTTTTTTGTGCCCTTGAACTGTCTCCTTTGCTGTAAAAAAAAAATTTAAAAAAATTATTCGTAGCGTTCATAAACATATTAGCTGGACCCACCCTGACTTCCCATCATGCCCGTGGTAGCGGTCACTAACGCATGATTCGTAGCGTTCATAAACATATTAGCTGGACCCACCCTGACTTCCGTCGTGCGCCGTGGTATCGGTCACTAACGCATGATTCGTAGAGTTCATAAACATATTAGCTGGACCCACCCCTGACTTCCCGTCGTGCCCCGTGGTAGCGGCCACTAACGCATGCTTCGTAGCGTTCATAAACATATTAGCTGGACCCACCCCTGACTTCCCAGCGTGCCCCGTGGTAGCGACCACTAACGCATGATTCGTAGCGTTCATAAACATATTAGCTGGACCCACCCCTGACCTCCCATCGTGCCCCGTGGTAGTGGTCACTAACGCATGATTCGTAGCGTTCATAAACATATTAGCTGGACCCACCCCTGACTTCCCGTCGTGCCCCGTGGTAGCGGTCACTAACGCATGATTCGTAGCGTTCATAAACATATTAGCTGGACCCACCCCTGACTTCCCGTCGTGCCCCGTGGTAGCGGTCACTAACGCATGATTCGTAGCGTTCATAAACATATTAGCTGGACCCACCCCTGACTTCCCGTCGTGCCCCGTGGTAGCGGTCACTAACGCATGATTCGTAGCGTTCATAAACATATTAGCTGGACCCACCCCTGACTTCCCATCGTGCCCCGTGGTAGCGGCCACTAACGCATGATTCGTAGCGTTCATAAACATATTAGCTGGACCCACCCCTGACTTCCCATCGTGCTCCGTGGTAGCGGCCACTAACGCATGATTCGTAGCGTTCATAAACATATTAGCTGGACCCACCCCTGACTTCCCGTCGTGCCCCGTGGTAGCGGCCACTAACGCATGATTCGTAGCGTTCATAAACATATTAGCTGGACCCACCCCTGACTTCCCATCGTGTTCCGTGGTAGCGGTCACTAACGTGGATCGCGTGGCTCGTATCGTTATTAAACATACTTGAACTGTAAAGGTAAGAATAATTAAGAGGCCTGACACTCATCCCGGCATACTTATCACATACAGAAAGTCCCACCCCGCGGTGTTGTAACGGGACAAGCGCGGGAAGGGCGGGACGCGGGTTCGGGGGGGTGGGTTTGCGACAATCTGATCAGGAGGAAAAGTGGAAAGAAAAGAGTGATGATATAAATATGAGGAAAAAATGTCCGTAATTTAAATTCAATGCAAAGAAGGACGGACGAGACGCGGGCGGGGAGGGTGTTGCGACCGTCTGAGCAGGAGGAAAAGTGGGAGGAAAAAGTGATGAATTAAATATATGAGGAAAAAATGTCCGTAATTTAAATTCAGTGGAAAGAGGGAATCTGGATTTCATTGTAAAAAAAAAAGAGAGAGAGAGAGAGAGAGAGAGAGAGAGAGAGAGAGAGAGAGAGAGAGAGAGAGAGAGAGAGAGAGAGAGAGAGAGAGAGAGAGAGAGAGAGAGAGAGAGAGAGAGAGAGAGAGAGAGAGAGAGTCCAATCTAAGACAAAAAAAAGCTTGATTAAAAGAAAAAAAGATCAAGTGAAATTTAAGATGAAAAAGAAGACATGAAAACCAACGCAAAATTAGAAAAAAAATGTAGGTAATAGAAGAATATTTGGAAGGGAAATCATTTGTGCTTCCTGCAAATGTCTGAGAAAGAACCTCAGAAATCTTTGCATCAGACAAAGAGGAAAGAATTAATTATATGGACCTTAGGGGGAAATATAACAAGATAAAAAGATAAATAACTCAAATTTAAAGGAAAGAGGGATTTATATGAAGGCCTAAATAAAATATGCGAAAAATAATTTCAAGAGAAAAGACTAATTCAGCACATCAACACACACACACACACACACACACACACACACACACACACACACACACACACACACACGCACGCACGCACGCACGCTCTCTCTCTCTCTCTCTCTCTCTCAGATTTACGCCCATAAAATATTTAATATTAACGGACATTAAATTCATGCACATGAAAATATACGCACATACACTTACGCACATAACAATTTACGCATGTGCATACACACACGCACACACACACACACACACGGCCCGGTACCTCAGGGGTAGAGCGTCTGGCTCACAACCATAAGGACCGGGGTACGATTCCCCGGCCGGGTTAAGATAAGTTGGGTTTATCTTTCACGTGTAGCCCCTGTTCACCTAGCAGTGAGTAGGTACGCGACGTCAGGCAAGGAGTTGTGACCTCCTTGTCACGGTGTGTTGTGTGTGAGTGGTCTCAGTCCTACCCAAAGATCGGTACTATGAGCTCTGTGCTCTTCCGTAGGGGAACGGCTTTAGTTTGGCTGTCTCGAGAGAGACTCGCAGCAGACCAAGAGGTGAATTACACACACACACACACACACACACACACACACACACACACACACACACACACACACACACACACACACATACAGACTACCACCTCCATTACTACTACTACTACTTAACTACTTAACTCTCTAACTACCTAACTAATTAACTATGAACGGATAAAAAGGGGAGGAAACAAGGGAATGGAGGAAGGGGGAGGAGGAGGAAGGGAGGGAGGAAGAGGAGGAAGGAGGGGAGGAGGAAGAGAGAGGAAGAAGGACTGGCTATTTGCTATCTGGACGTAAAGAGAGGAGGAGGGAAGGTACGTGTGTGTGTGTGTGTGTGTGTGTGTGTGTGTGTGTGTTACCTGCGCTGATAGTCGTGTGAGGTAATTAAGATTTCAACACCTGTCAGTATGAAGTTAATGAACAGTGCAATGATCTTTTTAGTGGTTTGAGGTAAAATTGAATCACCTGTCAGTCTTTGTGTCATTAAGAACGTATTGGTTGCCTTAGGAGTCGTGTGAGGGAAGACGTAAGGAGTACCTGTCAGTAGTAAGTATTGGAACATTAAGGTAGGGTGTAGTTTTGTGACCCTGGTGGCAGTTTGACTCCTCTGTACCGTGAACCTAAAAGAAAAAAAAAATTGACAAGACTTTCCTAGGAGCCATGGGCATTTCCAGGGGTAGTGTTGTGACCTCGGTGGTAGTTTGACCCCTCCTCTGTACCGTGGACCTAAAAAGATATTGAAAAGGCTTTCGTAAGAGTCATGGGCATTTCCAGGGTTAGTTTTGTGACCCTTGTGGCAGTTTGACCCTTCCTCTGTACCGTGAACCGAAAAAAAAAAATATTGACAAGGCTTTCGTAGGAGTCATGGGCATTTCCAGGGGTAGTTTCGTGACCCTGGTGGCAGTGTGACCCTTCCTCTGTACTTTGAGCCTAAAAAGTCACTAACGAAAACCCGATTGGGCTCTATTTTGCCCTTTGGAAATAGTTGACTTGAGGGGAAAATAGTTACACGTGGTTACCTTATTCACATGTATGGCCTGTGTTGATTAGGTGCGCGAAGCCTCAGTGCTCATCTCCGGGGTAATAATAGATAGTGGTTACCTTGTTTACGTGTATAGCCTGTGTTGATTAGGTGCGCGAGGCCTCAGTGCTCATCTCCGGGGTAATAATAGATAGTGGTTACCTTGTTTACGTGTATAGCCTGTGTTGATTAGGTGCGCGAGGCCTCAGTGCTCATCTCCGGGGTAATAATAGATAGTGGTTACCTTGTTCACGTGTATAGCCTGTGTTGATTAGGTGCGCGTGGCCTCAGTGCTCATCTCCGGGGTAATAATAGATAGTGGTTACCTTGTTCACGTGTATAGCCTGTGTTGATTAGGTGCGCGTGGCCTCAGTGCTCATCTCCGGGGTAATAATAGATAGTGGTTACCTTGTTCACGTGTATAGCCTGTGTTGATTAGGTGCGCGAGGCCTCAGTGCTCATCTCCGGGGTAATAATAGATAGTGGTTACCTTGTTCACGTGTATAGCCTGTGTTGATTAGGGGGAGTAGTCTAGAGGTGCGCGCGGCCTCAGTGCTCATCTCCGGGGTGAAAACTGATGCAGTGATAACTAGTGATGGGCGATAATTTTTCTTCAGTAATCGATTATTTCCATTACTATTGTGGCCAGTAACGGATTAGCATAGCTGGGCACGATAACAGAAAACCTTATTCCCGATAACCGATAGCTGATAATGAAAAGCCTTAACGGCGATAACCGATATTCGTTAACTAGAGACACAAATATAGGCGATAACCGATAACCGATAACCGATATAAATCCACAATTCCGACACTAGCTAGCGATAAGTTCGATAGGCGAAAACGATACTATATTGATATTTCAGATCGAACATTGATGAACTCAAATTTTCATTATCTGTATTTTAGGAAACTTACAAATCCTTAAAACCACACGTTGACACGTACATATGGACGGTAATACTAGAAATGCCTGAACCGGTGTTGTGTTATTTGGCGTCTCCACCGTCAAAAATTGTTTACAAACACTGGTCTCAGAACGGTGCATGCTCAGACCAGCAAGCGTAGACCTGTGCAGTCTCACAAAGCTTTTAAACCGTAATTAAGAGTTGCTGGAAGGCTGAATCAGACATAAAGTACCACTACCACCATCCTCGCTGTTTCTAGAACGACACTCTGTACGAGTTGTATTTATATGTACAGAGTGTCGTTCTAGAAACAGCGAGGATGGTGGTACTGTATGTTTGATTCAGCTTTCCAGCAACTCTTAATGTGTTAAAAAAGCATTGTGAGACTGTACAGGTCTACACTTAATGGTCTGATCATGCGCAGTTCACGAGAGACCAGTGTTTGTAAACAAAAGCGCCAGCTTTTGACGGTGAGACACCAAATAACACAACACCGGGTACCTTCAGTGTCATGGCATGGTCACAAACGAATATGGAATATCAAATTTGAGGCAGTGAATAATCATTTTTGGGGGCAAAGTTAAATGATTTTTCTCTATGATATATTGATTTTTGAGTATCATAAAAAAATAACCTAGTGTTTTAATTTTCATGATCTAAGTATGAAATCTCATCACCGAAGCTATTTCATACCCCGAAGTTTTTTCATACAACACCGGGCCACGCATGCGCAGTAGGGAGACAACGTTTTTTTTTCTGAAAGGCGGAAAAAAAAGTAGCGATTATCGCTAGTTTGGTTACAAAAGTAACGAAGATACCGATATATATTTAAATAAGTAGCGGATGATCGATAATCCGATTTTGTTATCAGCGATAAAGTATCGCGATAACTTATCGCGATAACGCCCAGCTATGCGGATTAGTAACCGATGACTCTTTGATTACTCTCACCTTAGAATAGATTATACAGTGATTTATTGGTAGTGTATCAGGTATTGTGTTGTGGTTTATGCCTCTCTCTCTCTCTCTCTCTCTCTCTCTCTCTCTCTCTCTCTCTCTCTCTCTCTCTCTCTCTCTCTCTCTCTCTCTCTCTCTCATCAATGCTTTACTCTTTCCTTATTATATCTTTGCTTTCATCTATCGTATGTATTTCTTTTTTACTCTATTTCCATTATTGTCCTCCTTTCTCTCTCCATGTTATTACTATTCCTCAACTTTGTACTTACCTTCTTCCTCCTCCTTCACCTCTTCCTCTCTCCTTTCCAAGCTCTCCCTCACGTCAGTTCAGATCTATGGCAGCTTCTAAACTGTTTTTCACCTTTCTCATCTGTCCATCTGACTCATCCTCTCCTGTCCTCTCCTCGTTGTCTGGTGGAGAATTTGAGACCTGTGTTTTTCATCTGTATTCCAAGCTCTCCCTCACCAAGCAATGCCACTTCAGACCAAGACGTAGTTATTCAGACATGTGGCAGCTTCCAAGTTCCTCCTCCTTACAGGTTGTCTTTCCTCAGATATCTCCTGCATGGTCAGGCAGTGCCAACTCCAGCTGTACGGGCATGTGGCACGCTGCCCACCCTGCTCACCGGGCTGTTTCAGAGTGGAGGAGGCTGAGGGAATGCCCACGAAGCTCACAGATTCCGCGTCTCCATGGACCCTGCCGCAAGGTATTTAAGCTGGGAAGGGGCCTGCAGGAAGGCCTGCTGGGAGGGACTGCCTGGGGGGGGGGGGGTTCCACATTCTCAAACATTTGGGGCTCCCATTCCCACTGACAAAAGGCTTTCGTAGAGGTTGTGTTTGTATTGCCATGGGCAGCTTTATGAGCCCAGTGATAGTTTGACAAGGCTTCTGCTCCATGAACGTGAAGACCCGACGGATCTCCTTTGTGGCCTTCAGAAATGGTTGCTGTGGGCCAAAAGCGTCTGAGAACACCCGGCAAACAACATCACGTTGCTGCAGCGTTGTCAGAACGTTATGAATGGTTCCAGTACGTTGTTTGGGACTCTGTGAAGCGTTGTGGGAGCAGATTTTTGTCCACTCCCAGAGAGGTTGTGGAGCAATGTACCTGTGACCTTAGCAGGACCTTCTTGCTGCCTCATTGCAGTGTGTGTGCTACCTTTTCAGGACATTCCCATACCTTTTCAGGGCCCTGTTATTGCCTGTTCAGGCTATTGCAAACACCAGATTAGGAAGTGTAACCTTTATTCAATGAATTTTTCTGAACATTTTTTTATCAAAATATGATCAATTTTTTAAAGCAGAAATGAAAGAAATGCACATGTTGCAACACAAGCTCTGTGTGGCACCACCGTGTGTGGGCGAAGCTCTGGCTGTTGTGGGTGGCAACAGCTGGGGGACTTTGGTTGAGGTGACCGCCATGCTTGGTAGACACGGAGCAGGAGGAGAGCCAGCTACAGGAGGCTGGAGGCGGGGCGCGTGGCCTCGTGATTTGTGTCATCGGTCATCAGGCGATTCCTCACGCAGACTCAGACTGTAAATACATGTACACTTGTGCAGGTCTGTACTGAAACCAAGGGGAGAGAGAGAGAGAGAGAGAGAGAGAGAGAGAGAGAGAGAGAGAGAGAGAGAGAGAGAGAGAGAGAGAGAGAGAGAGAGAGAGAGAGAGAGAGAGAGAGAGAGAGAGAGAGAGAGAGAGAGAGAGATGAGCAAGGAAAGCACAATACCAGTGGGAAAAGGAATAAGGTAGCCGGGGTAGGAAAAGTGACTTCCTTTCTTATGGTGTTCCCATTGGCCAAGCCGCACCCACCCAAAGCCAATCCCATGCGTTCTGAGAAGGGGGGTGAGGGAGCCCCCTCTTGCCATCCAAGCCCGAGAAGAGTCAAAAGACTATACCTACTGACCCCAACGGCCACTTGAAATTTCATGGGCGGGTATTGGGGATTGGAACCCCTGCATAAGGTTCATCTTCCCAATGCTACACGCTTGCTGTAACTATAATCAATCAATCAGTGGGGGCATACGCCGGGGGGCACGTCGCCGCGCCCACCTTATGACGCCAAGCCCAGGTCCCCCCTGGCGAGTCTCCGTGCAGGCCCCCTTCCCTATCAACTCGACACAATCTTCCAGTAGTCTTGGGTAGGCGGTGGCCGAAGTGATAGCGTACTGGACCCACATTCGCCGCGTGATGGACGACGCGGGTTCGAATCCTCACGCTACCACTCGGATTTTTCAGTCACCGCCGAGTGGCTTAAAACTACCCACATGCTGTCCTGAAGACCACCCATCAACCCGGACTCTAGAGGAAGCCGTCCAAGCGAATCAAGAACGAGTTCCGGGGGGCAGCATGAGCCAATGCAAGATGCCGCCACTATAAACACTCGCCTGCGCCAGAACGGGCTGGGCCGACCATCAGGCCCCACCTGGAAGAAGCCTTGGGCCGACCATCAGGCCCCACCGGGAAGATGCCTACCGGCGCAATAGGCAACAACGTAAAAAAAAAAAAAAAAAAAAAAAATATCCCCTATTCTTCAACAACACTCAGCTGTCACCTTCTTCAACATTAAATATCTTCGGTCTATCCTTAACTCAAAATCTTAACTGGAAACTTCACATCTTCTCTCTCACTAAATCAGCTTCCTCGAGGTTGGGCGTTCTGTATCGTCTCCGCCAGTTCTTCTCCCCCGCACAGTTGCTATCCATATACAAGGGCATTCTCCGCCCTCGTATGGAGTATGCATCTCACATGTGGGGGGGCTCCACTCCAACAGCTTTTCTGGAGTTGAGTCAAAGGCTCTTCGTCTCATCAGCTCTCCTCCTCTTACTGATAGTCTTCTACCTCTTAAATTCCGCCGCAATGTTGCCTCTCTTTCTATCTTCTATCAATATTTTCATGCTGACTGCTCCTCTGAACTTGCTAACTGCATGCCCCCCCCCTCTCCCGCGGCCTTGCCACACACGACTTTCTACTCAAGCTCATCCCTACACTGTCCAAACCCCTTATGCAAGAGTTAACCAGCATCTTCATTCTTTCATTCCTAATGCTGGTAAACTCTGGAACAATCTTCCTTCATCTGTATTTCCTCCTGCCTACGACTTGAACTCTTTCAAGAGGAGGGTATCAGGACACCTCTCCTCCTGAAGTTGATTTCTCTTCCAGCCACTCCTCTCCAATCTTTTTAGGGGCAGTTAGTTGCGTGTTTTTTTTTTCTTTTAAGCATTTGATCTGTCTCCTTTGCTGTAAAAAAAAAAAAAAAATGGGTACCTTCTGGAAAGATCTATTGACTTGCTCAACCCACGAACTCCGTGGGCGTCCCCTTGGCCTCCTCCACTCAAGATTGTTTCTTACAGAGACAACCCGATGAGCAGGATCAGCTTCAGGGTAACGTGCCACGTGCCCATATAGCCGGAGTTGGCATTGACGGACTATAGCTATGCAGGTAAGGTAATATATGTCAAATCAGTCTCGCGGAGTAGTTGCCGGTTTGACACAAAGTCATTCCAGCGATATCCCGTGATTCTGCGTAGACACTTATTACCAAAGGCATCAAGCTGCCTCTCCAAGTCCCCATTTATTGTCCATGTCTCACAACCATAGAGTAAGACAGGGAGCACAAGGGACTTGAAGGTCCGGATCTTTGTCCTTCTGCACAGGTACCGACAACGCCATATACTCGTGCTGAGCGAGTCCATAACACCGTGGGCCAGACCAATCCGCCGTTAGACTTCCTGGCGAGACTCACCGTTGTTACAAACTACGCTACCAAGATACGTGAAACTTTCTGAGATCTCAACGTCCTCGCCACACGCATGAACAGACTGTACTGTGTCATCCAGCAAGCTTCCAAACACTTGTACCTTGGTCTTGGCCCAGGAGACCTGAAGTCCCATGGGCTTTGCCTCCTCGTGCAGTGCCTCGAGAGCCACCACCAAAACCTCCAGCGACTCCGCCAGGATTACTGCATCATCAACAAAAACAAGGTCAGTGACCCTGGTATTGCCAATGTATAAGCCCCCCCCCCGCATAAGATCCCAGACTGCAAACGCCTTCTTGAGATGGACATAAGCTGCAAGCATCCCCTGTCCAAACTCACGTTGGTGCTCCACCAGTACGCTAGGATACGGCCAG
This sequence comes from Eriocheir sinensis, assembly GCF_024679095.1. NCBI lineage: Eukaryota > Metazoa > Arthropoda > Malacostraca > Decapoda > Varunidae > Eriocheir > Eriocheir sinensis. The sequence goes on along the minus strand of NW_026111767.1, from coordinate 13,123 downwards.
TTGTTGACTTAGCAGGCGTGAACCCAGACTGTTCAGGTCTCTGCAGCTTCAGCAGCTGGCTGCGAATGCATCAGCAATAGGTGGGCAAGCCCCTTGCCTGGCACACTGAGCGGTGTAATACCACGGTAGTTGTTGCAGTCCACCAACAATGGCCACAGTAACTCCCTACATATTCATTATTCAAAGAAACAAAAAAACAAGTCAGTGCAACATGGTCTGGAGCAAGGGAAGGATAAATGGCAAACTGCATTTATGCTGAGCAAATTTAGCCCCAAAAAGTTACAAATATGGAAGTGTACATGTTTATGGCTGCTTTTAATTGATATTATATGCAGCACACCATGGATTGTTCCCCTCACCCCATACTTTTTTGTGTGTGTTGTACCATTTGTTGTTGTTGACTCTAAGAGAATGACTTGCTAGGAATTATAATAGATGTCAGGGCCAACAGAACCAGGGTGTGAGGTGAAATTATAAGTTTTTTTTATAACCTTTGCTGGGCGGGATGGAGCACACTTAACACCAGACAGAGAACCAGGTGGAGAGGTGGAGTTATAACCTTTGTTGGGGCAGGATGGAGCACACTAACACCAGACAGAGAACCATTTGGAGAGGTGGAATTATAACCTTTGTCGGGGCAGGATGGAGCACACTAACACCAGACAGAGAACCAGGTGGAGAAGTGGAATTATAACTTTTGTCGGGGCAGGATGGAGCACACTAACACCAGACAGAGAACCAGGTGGAGAGATGGAATTATAACCTTTGGCTGGGCTGGATGGAGCACACTAACACCAGACAGAGAGCTAGGTGGAGAGGTGGAATCAGAGCATTAGCCTGAACAAGGAGGAATATACTAACATGGCAGGAGAGTTAGAGCATCCTAGGAAAGGCCATAATCCTGTAGTGGACTGTTGATGGTTAACCTGTCCTCTGCAATTGTCAGGGATTTGTCCTTCTCTGGTAGCCTGGTAATATATAGTCCCAGGTCTTTCTCTGCCTCTGTGGTGGATAGTGGACTGTTTCCCATGTGGTATTGGTGTGCTGGATATCCCTTCACTGGTAGCCTGGTAACATATACTCCCAGGTGTTTCTCTGGCTCTGTGGTGGATAGTGGAGTGTTTCCCATGTGGTATTGGTGTGCTGGATATCCCTTCACTGATAGTCTGGTAACATATACTCCCAGGTGTTTCTCTGGCTCTGTGGTGGATAGTGGAGTGTTTCCCATGTGGTATTGGTGTGCTGGATATCCCTTCACTGGTAGCCTGGTAACATATACTCCCAGGTCTTTCTCTGCCTCTGTGGTGGATAGTGGACTGTTTCCCATGTGGTATTGGTGTGCTGGATATCCCTTCACTGGTAGCCTGGTAACATATACTCCCAGGTCTTTCTCTGCCTCTATGGTGGATAGTGGAGTGTTTCCCATGTGGTATTGGTGTGCTGGGTATCCCTTCACTGATAGTCTGGTAACATATACTCCCAGGTGTTTCTCTGGCTCTGTGGTGGATAGTGGAGTGTTTCCCATGTGGTATTGGTGTGCTGGATATCCCTTCACTGGTAGCCTGGTAACATATAGTCCCAGGTTTCCTCTGCCTCTTTGGTGGATAGTGGAGTGTTTCCCATGTGGTATTGGTGTGCTGGATATCCCTTCATTAGTAGCCTGGTAACATATACTCCCAGGTCTTTCTCTGCCTCTGTGGTGGATAGTGGAGTGTTTCCCATGTGGTATTGGTGTGCTGGATATCCCTGCACTGGTAGCCTGGTAACATATACTCCCAGGTCTTTCTCTGCCTCTGTGGTGGATAGTGGAGTGTTTCCCATGTGGTATTAGTGTGCTGGATATCCTTTCACTGGTAGCCTGGTAACATATACTCCCAGGTCTTTCTCTGCCTCTGTGGTGGATAGTGGAGTGTTTCCCATGTGGTATTAGTGTGCTGGATATCCCTTCACTGATAGTCTGGCAACATATACTCCCAGGTGTTTCTTTGGCTCTGTGGTGGATAGTGGAGTGTTTCCCATGTGGTATTGGTGTGCTGGATATCCCTTCGCTGGTAGCCTGGTAAAATATACTCCCAGGTCTTTCTCTGCCTCTGTGGTGGATAGTGGACTGTTTCCCATGTGGTATTGGTGTGCTGGATATCCCTGCACTGGTAGCCTGGCAACATATACTCCCAGGTCTTTCTCTGCCTCTGTGGTGGATAGTGGAGTGTTTCCCATGTGGTATTAGTGTGCTGGATATCCCTTCACTGGTAGCCTGGTAACATATACTCCCAGGTCTTTCTCTGCCTCTGTGGTGGATAGTGGAGTGTTTCCCATGTGGTATTAGTGTGCTGGATATCCCTTCACTGATAGTCTGGTAACATATACTCCCAGGTGTTTCTTTGGCTCTGTGGTGGATAGTGGAGTGTTTCCCATGTGGTATTGGTGTGCTGGATATCCCTTCGCTGGTAGCCTGGTAACATATACTCCCAGGTCTTTCTCTGCCTCTGTGGTGGATAGTGGACTGTTTCCCATGTGGTATTGGTGTGCTGGATATCCCTTCACTGGTAGCCTGATAACATACACTCCCAGGTCTTTCTCTGCCTCTGTGGTGGATAGTGGAGTGTTTCCCATGTGGTATTGGTATGCTGGATATCCCTTCACTGGTAGCCTGGTAACATACACTCCCAAGGCTTTCTCTGCCTCTGTGGTGGATAGTGGAGTGTTTGCCATGTGGTATTGGTATGCTGAATATCCCCTCCAAAGGTGCAGGACTTAACATTTTTATTCATTTAATTATAGCAGACACTTTGTTCCATTCCTGTAGCTTGGTGAGGTCAAGAGTTAAACATAGTAATGTAATGGCATTTTCTTGCATGGGATGTGCATTAGTGTGTGACCCTGATGTGAAATTTGTCATTTGAGAGGAATGAAAGGTTGTCATGTTTGGTTGTTGTTCAGCAGTACAGTGATCAGCAGGATCCTCCAGCAGACCAAGCACTGGGGTTTGGGAGTGTATTTTTTCTTTTTTCCAATTCTTTGCCGATCGTAGGGCTTGATCAGTAGTTATTTAGCAAGACTGAATTAGTTTCCATTCTTGTTTCCAGTATATTCATGGACACATAAAGCGGTGAAGCTTGTGGTTGTTGAAGCATTCTCTGCCGAACTGAAGGGCTTGCTCAACAGTTATTTAGCAAGACTGAATTAGTTTCCATTCTTGTTTCCAGTATATTCAAGGACACCTAAAGAGGTAAGCTTGTGGTTGTTGAAGCATTCTCTGCCGAACTGAAGGGCTTGCTCAACAGTTATTTAGCAAGACTGAATTAGTTTCCATTCTTGTTTCCAGTATATTCATGGAAACATAAAGAGGTAAGCTTGTGGTTGTTGCAGCATATTTTTCTTCTTTCTACAAACACTGTTTTCGACTTTCTTCTGCAGAGACTTCCAGCGCTGGGCCCGGCCGCTGCAAGCCTTGTTGGGTCAGCATGTGGGAAGTCACCGAGATGGAGCTTGAGCCGGTCGGCCTCAACCATGAGGGTGCGCATGGATCTGTAGCGGCAGCCTGGTGTAATTATGTACATCGGTGAGTTTGTTATAATATAGGTGATGATTTGGTATATGTGTATGATGTAGTAACCCACGACCCGATGAAATGTGGAGGATGAGATAGGCGTGTGTGTAATAGAAGTCGGAAGAGAAAGAGAACGTGGTGAGTTAAAGGGCAGACTGAAGAAATGAAGGTGAAGAAAACGGGAAGATTTAGAGGGTCACTACAGATCCATTGTCATGTTCCGTTGATAACCTCTTGATTGATTCATGTTTGGTTGACGTCTCACTATGATATTGCAGTAAATATTTAGTTGTATCATTTTACATCATTGTGCATGACATGGATATCCACAAAGTGTTCCTAAAGTATGATGATTGAATGTTTTGACAAGAATATGAAAATTCACTCTTAGTTAGTGAGCAAACTAAGAAACTGTGTATTTGAGGTATTTGTTTCCATGTTATTATATTTTTATTCTGATTATTTCCTTATTCTCGGGCTGTGTGAGCGACAGGCTGGCCGTGAGCCTTGCCAGGGAGTGCTGGGCGGCCTGGTGCCCCGGCTGAAGGCAAGCGGCCTCTCTGAGACACCCAAAGACTGGCTGACAGAAGGTCTTATGGTGGTACTGGTGTCTGAAGGCTGTGCAGTGGTGCAGGCACAGGCTCAGAGTGCCCAGGTGGAGCAAGGCTCTGATGCTGGTGAGTGTTGCTGCTGACAGATTACTGATAAGGGAACAGGCAGGGAATATAAACAAAACAGACATGGTACTTGTAAGTGTGGCCAGTAGTGCCTCTTCTGCATCTTCTTATTTTCTATAAATGTTTCCAAGGTTGCCGCCTGTCTGGGAGCAGACTCACAGAGGCCGGCGCCCTCAGCAGTGACGAGGAGTCTCCCTGAAAGCTCTCCCTCAAGGCACAGCAGCAGGCCACCGTCGCCCTTGTCATCGGGAGCACCGAGAGTATCCCGAGGAACACTTCAATGTCCAGGTGAGAAGCGGGGGCTTCGTGGTGCAGTGGTTAGAACACTTGGCTCACAACCGAGAGAGCCCAGGTTCGATTCCCGGGCGGAGTGGAAAAATTTGGGCGGCTTTTCCGATACCCTACGCCCCTGTCCACCCAGCAGTGAATGGGTACCAGGTATTAATCGGGGGTTGTGTCCCAGCCATCTCCTGGAATCTGTTCCCTTCTCCTATAATTCTTTCCCCTTCTGTCTCTCTCCGGCATATGACCACAGATGTTGCGCCCACTAAACCAAACTTTCCAACTTATCCAGGTGAGAAGCCTTGAGCTTTTTTGGAAATTATCCTTGGGAAAACTTATAATATAAAGCATCTTTAACCTGTCTGCTGCGATGGGCACGGATTTGGCTTTCACTGGTACCATGAAAACATGTACTCCCAGGTCTCTCTCTGCTTCTGTGGTGGATAGTGGAGTGTTTCCCATGTGGTATTGGTGTGCTGGATACCCCCTCCCAAGGTGCAGGACTTTACATTTTTCTTCATTGAATTGTAGCAGCCACTTTTTGTTCCATTCCTGTGGCTTGGTGAGGTCTTCTGGTAGGAAATTTGCAGTCAAGGGGTTAAAGATGCATATTTTTCATCAAAACTACTATTGAAAATCCTCTTGCATTCTCGAATAGGCAAAAGCAGCTCAGGATTTTCTCCAACAGACTCTTTGTAAGTTCCAATCCTTGGTAGTGACAGAGGCAACACTTTGGCAGGAGGTGAAGCTTGGGCTGATGATGATGATGATGATGACTGTTGCAGGTGTGAGGATGTCAAGCCACCACAAGCCAGGAGGGAAGTGGCTGCTAGGGCCAAGACAGCAGGTGGAGGTGAAACAAAACCCTTAACCCGGTAGCAGCGACGGGCCAAATTTGTGCCTTTACCGTGTTGCAGCGCCGGGCCAAATTTGTGCCATGATATAAACCCCCAAAAATGGATGATACATAAACTGATCACAAATGTTTTGATATATATTATAAAATGGTTTGTGTGAGGGGTGATTTTTTCTCATTTTTCTCGCTTAGAGGGACCATTAAGAAACATGATCCCGCTGCTACCACCACCGGGTTCAGCCTCACCTCTTCACCCCTGGATGAAGGAGATGTTTCTTGGCGGCCAAACTCAGGAGACTCACCAGAAAAGACCATTCACCCGTGCCTTATATTGTGGGTGAGGAGAGCAGCCTGGACCAAGAATCAAGAACTGGAATGAAGAACCAATTAATTAAGGCTCTGAGACTGGTTAGTGTTGCTGCTGACAGATTACTGATGCAGGGAACATAAACAAAACAGACTATTCCAAGGGTGTCAGCCTATCAACGTTGTGATGGTGTCTTGTTGTCAAAGTCATAATACCGCATAGTATCATCATGGACTAGACTTTTGATGCTTTGATAACTTCTGAAATTTTTTAATTTTTTGTATTTTTTGATGACTTTTGACAATTTGATGCTTTGATAACATCTGGATTTATTGATGTATTGATGACTTCTCACTTTTGATGCACTGAAATGATAGGAAACTGTTGACACACTGATGGGATAAGGGTAAAAAGCTGTTTTTGACAAAATGAAAACATCTGGAAAATTTGATGGATTGATAGTTTTTTGCTGATTTGATGAAATGACAGGACCAGTTTTTGACACTGATGCTCCCCCCTGGACCATCTCCCAAGAGGTATGTTTAACCCGGTAGCAGCGATGGGCCAAATTTGTGGCTGTACCGTTTAGCAGCGCCGGGCCAAATTTGTGGCTGTACCGTTTAGCAGCACCGGGCCAAATTTGTGGCTGTACCGTTTAGCAGCGCCGGGCCAAATTTGTGCCACGATATAAACCCCCAAAAATAGATGATACATAATCTGATCACAAATGCTTTGATATATATTATGAAATGGTTTGTGTGAGGGGTGATTTTTTCTCATTTTTCTCGCTTAGAGGGACCATTAAGAAACATGATCCCGCTGCTACCACCACCACCGGGTTAACAGTGAGTCATGTACACAAGCAGCACTACACTCACCAGGAGACATTTTACTTAAAACTGGCTACAAAATACTGCTGCTGCTGGCCAGAATGGAGATCAGGCTTCAGCAGGATTCCAGCAAGGTGCTCTCTTTACTTCTTTGTGTGATTTTGAAAACACTTCAGCAGCCGAGGGGAATGTGTAATGCCAAAATTTAGTTAAGTACGGGAAAATGTAAATTAGGGAAGAAAAGTAGTGTTAAGTATTATAAGTAGATATAAGTGTCACCAGGACTGTTGCTGGGTGGAGTTTATATCTACTTATAATACTTAACACTACTTTTCCTCCCTAATTTACATTTTCCCGTACTTAACTAAATTTTGGCATTACAAACGCTCAAGAGAAAGCGTGATATCTATGCAAACCTTCCTGCAGGGGTGAGCTGAAAGGTGAAAATGTAGTTTGCACGACTCCTTGGAGAAGAGACACACCATTAGTAGTTTGTCTGGTGAGGAAAGCTTCACCAGTCATGCTGCTTGTACAGGGAAGAAGATTTCAGTGTTGTCCTCTAGGCCTCTTTGCAAAGCGTATTCTGGATCAAGCAGCAGACCCAAGAAAGTCCACTTGAAGCCACTTGATTATATGAATGACTTTGTTAGATATGCAGAAATTAAAGCAGCAGTGGCTGCAGGTCTCTGTGATGAATTTAAAGTACCAGGACCTGATGCCACAAAGAACTTAATGGAAGAGTTGGACCATGAAGAAGAAGACCTCCCAGAGGAAAGTCACCCTTGGGAAGTTACCGTCAACAGTGATACAGTATGTGAGCCTTTATTTACATCCTTCCTGGTGATTGACGAGGGCTTTGAGACTGAGCAGTGCTCCTCCAGCCTAGCCCTTGTCAGGCAGGACACTCCCCCTGAGGCACCCAACATTACCAAGCTGTACCAAGTGTTCATGGCTGGCGAGCACAGTGTCTCAGAGGAAGAGGTCGTCAAAAACAAACACGTGGTGTCCACAGCTCTTAATGATCAAATTGTCAGTGCACTCCTCAAGAGGGGAATGAAAGCCATTGGTCTCCAGGCCCACACCTGGCCAGTCATTGCCAAGGGGCGCTCGGCTGTCGTTGTTGGTGAGGAGTCTTGTGGGAAGACAATGGGCTGTGTTGTGCCTCTGTTGTCCACCATTCTGGATATACGGAAGCTCATCAGTGAGCGACTCAGCCCAGGGATTGGCCCAGTGATGGCGGTGGTGTGCAGTGGTTGGCAGTGGCATGTGTGTGGCAGAGTATGTGGTCACCCTCCTGCCAACCAGTGCACCCTTCAAGATCATGACAGCTTGAGGAGGCTGTGGACACGAGGAGGAGGTTAGCACAGGCAGGCAACTCTGCAGTGGTTGTGACGTCTTGGTCACCACAGCACCCTGCCTCCTGCGCTTGTTGACGGGCAGCCCGCAGGGGGCAGCTATCACCCTGAAGAGGTGCTGCCGTCTAATGTTTGATGATATAGATGTCACACTGCAGCAGTTCCCTCTGAAGTTAAGGAAATCCTCATAGTGCTGGAGAAGGCACGAAGGAAATGTGGCCACCGAGACCTGGAGCTGCAGGTTGTGTTAGTGAGTGCCAGGTGGACGGAAATGTGGTAAAAACCTCTGATGTACCTCAACGTATTCCAAGATTTTGGGAAGTGACTTTCAAGGTCAAAAGGTGCTTCAGTGCCTCAAGGTACATAGTGCATCTCACCCAGTACAGAGACAAGGCTGGGGCCCCGTGCACTAACCTCGCCAACACCTACCCTGCCCTGCACAGCCACTATATGGCTGCAGGCCGCTGTGAGTCTTTGGGGGGTGCCCTGCCCGGGGTGCTGTGTGCCATCCAGGGTAACAATGCCAGGGTGAGGGCACGGATCATTTCAGTGAATGACAGACCAAGTTCCTCCATGATAAATGTTTTCCCTAATGATGGAGGGAAGCAGGTCACTGTGAGCCTGGAGTCAGCCAAGGTTCTTCCTCGCTGTCTGGCAGCAGTTCCACAGTTGGCTGCTGCTGTGTGGTGTTCAGCCTATGGATGGCGACCACAGCTGGACGCTCCGAGCAACAATGATGCAATTCTTATTTTGGCATTCACAACACAACACTCTTCTTTTTAAATCGTTCACAGTGCTATTTAATTTTTGTTGTTGTTTTATGCAATATTTAGTGCTGTCAATGCTTCCAATGTTTCCAAGTTTGAGACACTGCAACACTTGACTAATCATTCATAACAAAACGCCCATCTTTATATATCACACACTTTGTTCAGGCCATTTTTGCTCAAAAGAAGAACAGCAGATTCACTGGTAAGATTGTTCTTGCTTTGGGATGTACACTATGAGCTGCAGAGTTCATTAAAATAGACAAGAAATTTGTACAGAAGAAAACACTGAGGGGAAGAAAAGTTTGGAATGGATAATACAATTCGTATAAAAAATCTGGAAGAGCTTTGTGCCCAGGCTGGGGTGTCCCTGGAGGCAGCAGCAGTGCGTGACAGCGGCTGGAGGACGGCAGTAACTGAAGCCCTTGCCAAGCTGGAGGGCGGGCAGGCAAGGACGACAAGCCAGTGTAACAGATCCTTGTGCTGGGTGTGGAGGCTCCTCAAGGGAAGAAAAAGAAGCCCAGGAGATGGAACACTTGACAAGGAGAGCTGTGGAGTCTGAAACCAATGCACTCAGCCTTGTGCCCACAGCATCAGGAGGAGAAAGAGAGTAACCTAAACAGCATTGGAAGTTTGCAGACTAGTTTAGAGTGTTTAATTAGATTCCTCTATAACAGTGGCCAAGGGTGGGAAGTCTTGTGCCCACAGCATCAGGAGGAGAGAGAGAGAGAGAATAACCTAAACAGCATTGGAAGTTTGCAGACTGGCTTAGAGTTTTTGACCAAAGTCCTCTATAGCAGTGTTTCTCAACCAGGGGGCCGCAGAAACCTATCAAGGGGTCTGCAGAACGGTGAATTCAACACATTACAGTTAACACGGTAGCAGTGGGGATCATGTTTCTTAATGGTCCCTCCAAGCGAGAAACATGAGAAAAAAATCATCACTCACACAAACCATTTCATTATATATATCAAAGCATTTGTGATCAGTTTATGCATCATCTGTTTTGGGGAGGTTATATCATGGCACAAATTTGGCCCGTCGCTGCTACAGGGTTAATCCTGTCATGACTCAGTTTTTTTATATTTCATGATTACACAATGTGTCTTAATCGAGATGTCCAGGCATCGGAATATGTACTGATGGTGCTGCAGCCATGAATGGCAGGCATAAAGGAGTCGTGACCAGAATATCAGAAGTTGCTCCCTGTGCCATTGCAACTCACTGTTTTGTGCACAGAGAAATGCTGGCTGCAAAGGACTTGGAGCCTGGGCAGTTATGAACACTGCTGTAGAAATTGTAAACTTTGTTAAAGCAAGGGCCACAAATTCCAGACTGTTTGCTGCACTCTGTGACGAAGTAGGTGCAGACTATATATCGCTACTTATGCATACAGAGGTGAGATGGTTGTCCCACGGGCGGATGCTCACACACTTACTCAACCTAAGGGAGGAGGTGTGTACATTCCTCTCAGAAAAGAAGCCTGAGCTTGCAGATTCCTTCTAACGATGATAAGTGGCTTCTTCAGCTGAGCTACCTGGCAGACATACTCAGCAAAGTAAATAAGCTGAACAAAGCAATGCAAGGTGCAAACACAAACAACATTTTTCAGTACCAAAAATTTGAGGCTTCCAAAAGAAAGCTCAAGCTGTGGGGTGTTCGTACCTCGTCAGGAATCACTGATATGTTTGAAAATATGCAGGCATTCATTCAAGACAGAGGCATTAGTTTCAATGTAGTCAGAGCACAGGTAACATTGCACCTGTCAAAGTTGTTGGGGAATTTCAACAGCTATTTCCCTGAGCTAACTGAGGAGCAGGCTGCTTCTTACCAGTGGATCGAAAAGCCCTTCATTGAGGATATTGAGATGAAGCTCCCAGAAGCCTCACAGTCAAAATTATTAGAGGAGCTCATTGGCCTATCATCTGATGGTACTATGAAGACTCGATTCAGTGCAATGCCACTTGAAACTTTCTGGGCTCATTGTCTTCATGAGTTCACGATTTCTCATGGAGCAGCTATGAAAGGGTTGTTACCTTTCACCACCACCTACCTATGTGAGTCAACCTTTTCAGCCATGACAGTACTGAAAATTAAATACAGGTCAAGATTAAGGATTGAAGATGACATGCGTGTCAGTTTATCGTTTTATTTTTATTTTTTTTTTTTTTTTTACGTGTGCGCCTATTGCGCTGGTAGGCTCTCTTGAGGGGCCTGGATGGTAGTCGGCCCCAGCCCGTCACGGCGCAGGCAAGTGTTTATAGTGGCGCCGTCTTCTCTTGGCTCATGTTACCCCCCGGAACTTGTTCTTGATTCACTTTGACGGTTTCCTCATGAGTCCAGGTTGATGAGTGGTCTTCAGGACAGCATGTGGGTAGTTTTAAGCCACTCGGCGGTGGCTGAAAAATCCGAGATGATAGCGTGGGGATCCGAACCCGCGTCGTCTATCATACGGTGAATGTGGGGCCAGCACGCTACCACTCAGCCACCGCCTACCCCCACGCATTGATAACATCATTGCTAGCAGTCAGCAGCAAGTATCTCATCAAGTGAAATATAAATATCATTTGCAGATAAAGAAAAAGTTAATTGATCATAAACAAAATTTAATGAGGGAAGCTTTCTATATGACCACGTTATTTGTAACTGAATTTTTCAGTCGCTAAATAAGAGTTTATCATTTTGAAAGCCTAATTATTCTGTTTTCTTAGAAGTGAAGTTTACTTTATTTTCCATTTCGTAAATATACACAGATTTTTTTTGTATCATTTATGTACAATGAAAACAATCTGATGATTAACACAACTTCCTCTGAAAAGAAAACCTGTATCAAAAGTTCTTAGTCTGGCCCGGCACTGTGCCAAGAGAAGCTCTCACTCGACCAAGATCGAGGTGAAGGTGAAGGTCGTGGAGGTCGTGTCACTGCACCGAGGAATTCTTCGCCATCAAAGCAGATAAATTAGAGGAGTGGGTACTGAGACGTGCACTGAACTTGAGGTAGAGGGCAGAAGACCGCCAGGAAGGCCAAGGAAGACATGGAGAAAGGTGGTGAAGGAAGATACGAAGAGGCTGAACATCACGGAAGAAATGGGTATGGACCGGCAACAGTGGAGGAGGCTCATATCCCGTCCAACCTCACTATAGGGAATAAATGGATGTTAAACAATGGTGATGATGGTGATGATGAGTACTGCTTTCTGTCTTCATTGACGTACACGGGAAATATTGTTCATGTCAGCATTTGTAAGTCCACATCTGCCGGATCAGACTTCTGTGTGAGATGGAAACCCAAGGAAAGTTTGAATCATGGAGTTTGTGGATGTTACCATGAACTAAATCCAATTATAAAGAAATAAGGAAAGGCAGTATATATTTTAGTCTTCAACCAAGGCCAAGAATGATAAATACCAAGTGATATTCTTCCATTAAAAGGTTCAGTCATAACAAAAGCTGGTATTTCTTTCAGGTTCTCAATTCGCTGTTTAAAAAGCCTCTCGTAGTGTAGTGCAGTGACTAGGCCTGATAAGGGAGCCTCCCATAACCCACTTGGCGAGCGGGGTGTACCTCTTTGGCCGACTTGGTAGGGAGTGGCTCTCCCGTCATGCTGGTCGTGGGTTCAATCCCAGGCAGCCGGCGAATACCCTCTCCTTGGCTTGATTAATTTCTCGTGTGTTTCGATACACACAGACGTCATGTGGAGGAAATAAAAAAGAGAAAATAAGCTCTCGGGGCATGACAGTAAAAGTTCCTGGGCTTGTCCTGGGCTGTTTTGTGATTCTGGTGATGGTTTTACACAACTAGGTCTGCACGCTGGACTGGAAAATCAACCACAAAAACCTGATTAATCTTCTCTGTAGCCTTGGGAAATAGTCGTAATGGGAACCTGAAATGTTTTAACCCGGTAACAGCGACGGGCCAAATTTGTGCCATGAAAGATGATACATAAACTGATCACAAATGCTCTGATATATATTATGAAATGGTTTGAGTGGATGATGATTTTTTCTCATTTTTTTTTCTTGCTTGAAGGGACCATTAATAAACATGATCCCCACTGCTACCAAGTTAAAATACGACTCAAAAGCACATTCATTTCTACAGACTGAACTCCCTTGAAGTAAAAATGAGGTGCCTGGCCAAGCTGCTGGGTCCGTGTGACCACTGCAGGGACGCTGGAGGAGCCCGGTGCTGCCTGCCTGGGGCCCACACCCTCATCAGCATCTCCCTGCCTTGTTACACTCAATGACAATAGGTACATAATTAGTAACCTAATGCCCTTTAACTAATAATCTATCAGAATTAAAATAGTTACCTTTCACTGAAAGACAGTAGCCTATCACCTCTTATCTAGTTATTCATAACACAGACAGTCATACTGATTAGTACATAAAAATATATCAGAAGTAAACTGGTGACCACCCGTGATGGGTGTAATTCTATAGTTCTGTGTTGTTTCTCCCCCTCTGCCTGGGAGCAGCTATTATGAATAGTTCCATTAT